>NC_068344.1:13708782-13780814 GCF_014633365.1 Diospyros lotus | reverse complement strand
AAGTGGCCCGGCCGAGACAAGGGATCTTTATATTTCAACACAAGTATATCCTCGATCTCTTGAAAGGCACAAGAAAAATGGTTTGCAAATCATCCAATGTCCCGATTTATCCCAATCATAAACTTGGTGAAGCAGAGGGAGAGAAAGCTACAGACAAAGGAGCATATCGGAGATTAGTTGGCTGACTAATCTATCTATCCTACACACGACCTGACATCGCTCATGTAGTTAGTATAGTGAGCCAATTCATGCACAACCTCAAGGAGCTTCACTTACAAGCAACCTATAGAATATTACACTACCTCAAGGGAACCCTAGGAAAGGGGATTTTATTCAAGAAAGGGGACACGCTCACTCTGGAAGCCTACACATATGCAGACTATGCAAGCTCAGTGGTTGATAGAAGATCCACCATGGGATATTGCACTTTCTTGTGTGGAAACCTAGTGACTTGGAGGAGTAAGAAGCAAAGTGTAGTGGCATGATCAAATGCAGAATCAAAATTTTGGGCTATGGCGCAGGGTGCATGTGAACTGCTTTGGTTGAAGATCATTTTTGACAATCCAAGACTCAAGTGGGATGGTCCTATGAAGCTCTACTACGACAACAAATTTGCAATTAACATTGCACATAATCCTATGCAATATGATTGAACAAAACATATCGAAATTGATTGGCACTTTATTATGGGAAAGCTTGACAGTGGTCTCATTTGTATACCCTATGTACCAAGTGAATCATAGTTGGCAGATGTCTTAACCAAGGACTCAACAATTCACTCCTTTATAAGATTATAGCTAAGCTGGGAATGGATAATGTCTACTCACCAACTTGAGAGGGAGTGTCGAGAATCAAGACTGTGATTGTTTGTCAAGAATCAAGACTTAGAACTCTGGAATTAAGCATGGAGATTTAAGGCTAGAATTAAGGATGTAACTAGCCTCCTATATATAGAATCCTACCTTAATTAGGTGATTAGGAAAATCTGCTCCTTTCCAGATCTGTAAATTCTCTACTATTTATAAATCTCCATTCTATTCAATGAAACATATAGAATCCACACTTCCTCCACTACATCACTTTCTGTAAGGGCTATACAAGTCTCCCGAGAACTGGTTTGTGGGTTATCATTTTGGAATATTGGAGTTTCAATTTCTTTCTTCTCTCTCAATTCTCTCTCTATTTTCTCCTTGTATCACCCCAATGTCTCTCTATTTCTCCCTCTCTTTCAATTCTATCATCAAAGAACTTACTATCAGGCTTGGGTTCTTGACATGGCCTTGGCAAGAACAACAATGGCAGCAGCGTGGGCAAAACAAGCTGTAATGATTAACTGCCTCGAAAGCCATCTGCACCTTTGCCTTAATGTGATCGTGGATTTGGTGGGTTGACATCCACATGGTGTAATTACTCGGCCTTATCGGTTCCGACATCATTGCAATGCACACCCTCATCCATAACAACCTTGTGATGCAATCCCTCAACTTGGTTAATGCCATCTCTGCTCGCATGTGATGGACGATCCTAATGTGTGAAGCACCAACTGTTTGTCCAATGTATCATATCTTCTAGATGAAGTGATGATGAGGTGACATTGACAAGGACCATATGCAATCAACATCGAGCTTGGCCAAACCATCCAACCCTACCCAGTGAATTGCCTAAATGCAAGCATATTATATTATGTCTGCTCTAGATCTCTAGTTAGTAGACCATTGGTGGTAGAGATGGGGGAGATATAATGCGACCAGTGATCTAGTGGTACCATGTCATGTGATCACTGTTTAGAAGAGTAGGACCTTGGATCCTTGGAACCACAGAGGCATGACGCTGCTCCCACATGTTGACATATCACTGTTGATAAATACGCGGGTCGTAAGTGCCCTTGCACTACCTGTCCATTACATGCAACTTGGTCTCAATGTCTCTATACGGTATGTGCTACACCATACTGAATTGGTGCATCACGCTCGAAACTAGGTGCCAATCCACCACATCAAAGAATATTAGCTAGACCTTTCATAGCCAACTATCTTGTCTATCTCGACACATGGACGGCAAGAGCACAATCACATTGTTGGTATATGGCTCCACGTGACCTACAAGGATGGAAATAAACAAGAGTAATAGTAATCAAACACAAGCCATTGAATTGTAGAATTCCAAGTGGTTAGGGTAACTACCTATGAATCAATTTGTTGGGCTGGCTGGTCTCGATAACATCCTAGTGTGTGGGCAATATGGTTATCCCTATATGCATGGGGGCCCACTCCAAAGATGTCTTAGTGGCTCTATAGCATAATCATAGGGGGCCATAGGCAACCTGGAGGGTTAACCAACATGTAGCGTCTCTCATGCGTATAGCAACAAAACTAACAATGGAATACTAATACAATGTATTCCTTGCTGACATGCATGGCACAACACTCTATAAAGGTAGGCTAGGACGGCTTTGCAGCCAATAGTGGTAGGAATAGTGGTTGTATGACGATCTTGACTTATTTGGAAATAGCTAACCAACCCCCCCCCCCCCCCCCCCCAAAAAAAAAAAAAAAAAAAAAAAAGAAAAAAGAAAAAGAAAAGGCAAGTACAAGATGGTAAGCCTGAGCATATCTCTAAGCCATTTCCTTTTGGCGCATCATTTGGTAAGTCCAAAAGTGAGAGCTCAACAATGTCATCTTCAATGCAACCCTGAACATGTTATCCTTTGTGGGTTGCATCTTCAATAACTACTCACAAATGAGTGACCAAGCCCATATCCCTGCCCGTCACCAGTTTTGCAATGGTTCAAACTGCCACATTGGAACACTCAAAAGTATGATAGATATAGTATTTTAGGAAATAGTTTGGTAGTAGTACTTTGGTATTTTTAGGATGGCATTATTTTTGAAAAAAAAAATTCTGTAATTTGTTATGTAATCCCCTAACTATTGAGATAGAAAGATGGTTTCCACTAACCTTGGGCTATAGGTGGATAGTGATCAAAACTAAAGCTCTGGGGAACATGCTTTCTTGAGGAGCAAATTTCAACTCTTCAACTTGTCATGAAATAATTCAAGAAGGAAAGCCAAAGATTAAAATGAAGCAAACGTACTAGTGTCCAAAACTAAAGCTCTGGGGAACATGCTTTCTTGAGGAGCAAATTTCCAGTCTTCAACTTGTCATGAAATAATTCAACAAGGAAAGCCGGAGATTAAAATGAAGCAAACGTACTAGTGTCCAACAGGTTTAACAAATGTATCTCTTCTTTCTTGTTATAACAAACTTGAAAGTTTTTAAAACCTGCACACTGAAACTTGATTGGTTCCACATCTTTTTTGTGTGTTGTTTTATATATTTTTATGCACATTTTTATATAAAACTAACAAGAATAAATGATGATGCAAGGAATGAATACCCAATCCATTTAGCTCTTTTACCTTGTTATTATTGGTGTTCTAAGTTTTATTTGTAACTTCATCCCCATCTCTATTTTTTTTCCCAGGTTATTCCTAATTTGGAATTTTGGGCCAGTTTACCACATAGAGCTCAGGTACTCTTTGAATGTTTAAACTTTTTGCTACCCATATTTCCTCTCAAGTGTTATCTGAGAAACAAGGAAAAACAAAAGGAAAATGGAATAAGGTTTAACCTGGAATTAGTCCACCACGACCAAGAACCCTCAGCCTAATGTTAATGTTCACCACTCACTAGAATCCACCATATAGAGAGAACTAGTAGATAATTTGAAAGTCTCAAATTTGCATTCAACTTCAAATCTATCTTTTACAAGGTAAATTAGTAGATTAAATAGACATACTTGGAGCAACCCTCCAGGCATTACTAAATGCTAATTATGTACTTTCCAAGATGAGCAATACTGAATTTTCACTTGTTAAGACCAATATTTATTGAGTAGGCCAAATCTTAACTAATCTTCTGACTTAAACTAATTTCACACATTAATGGGCCTCGGAAAAAAAAAGGGACTCTTAGAAACTTAATCTTGCCAATTGGAGCATTTTGGGGAAAAAATGAGCATAATTTCTCCTAGAAGGATGGAATTCCAGTAAATCTTTATTCATTATAAACATGGCACATGGAGGTTTGAATCATAGGCAGTGTTGTTAAAACTGTGCTCAAGTCCAAATAAAGCACAAAGTGCAGTTCTAGTGCCTTTTCTTGTCTAAGTGAAGTGCAAATGATAAAGTGCAGCTTAAGTGCTAAAAGCGTGTACTTTTTTTTGTTAAGCACAAGGAAAGCTTAAGCATGCTTATTTATTTTTCTGTTTTATGTTGTTTTCCAGTTACGAGAGAGAGAGAGAGAGAGAGAGAGAGAGAGATTTGTTGCCTTACACCTAATGTACCAAAAATACATCCACTATTATATAAATATCTTGGAGAGCTATAGAAGAGATAGATTCAATATTTGGTTATGACCTTTTGACATGGGGTATTGTTGCTAATATAGGTAGAGTTGAAGAGTCTGGATTTATTATTAGAGGCAAAGGAAACAATGCAACAACTGGAACACCAAGTTCGACTTATAGTTTGCAACCAATTTTGGTTGAAGAAGTCAATTAGATGGCACTGATGAGGAAGATGATAAGAACCATAACTCTAATGATGAAAACAACATTCTTAATCTTAACTAAATCATTGAAAATGAAACAAAAGACCCTCTTTTGTTCTCTTTTAGCATGAATTTATGTCTTGACAATGTTATGTAGTAATTTAGTTGTAGTTATTATGTTATCAGTTTTTTCCCTTAACATTTGCTTTGTTTTGATTGAGTGTGTGGTTGTGCTTTGCACTTAAGGTCTAGGAGGCCTTTGCACTTAGAGCCTATAAAAACATTGATTGTAGGCCTTTGCACTTAGGTTCCAAATTTGTCTAATGTCATTGAATTGAAAGCTTGACCAACTTGAACCACCAATTTAAATTCACCAATTTGAAATCTATCAAAAGGAATAATCAAATATTATTGTGTAAAGCTCCCTTAGTAAAGAAGAATGACCCTCAAGTTATTGCTATTGTCTTTACCATGATAAGTAGAAGGATTAGCAGCTCTAGAATTGTCTAAAAAATCACTAAGCCAAAAAAAGTGAATAAAATTCCGTAACTAGTAGGTAAATTAATCGTATAGGCATTCGAACCAATGCATTTCATGATTTTGAATGGATCGTCTATGTTACACGGACTTTGTATTTTTAGGTAGTATACCAATGTCAACATGACATGACATTGATATTAGTATGGGATATGTGTTGGACTCTTCATTTTTCAGGTCTATGTGTTAATTCTTGTTTTTTATGTATTTAATTTACTTTTAATTAAAATATTAAGAATTAACAATTTAGTTTGATTTATTGTTTCTATTATTCTCCTTTTTAGCCTTTTAAAATATATGTATGTATGAGATCATCCAAATTACCTACTTGCTAGTTACCATTTTATCTTATATGTATAAGTTCTTACCAATAATTTTTAGTTATAAAATTAATAGATAAAAAGATTTGTAAGTGTAGGGGTAAGGAAGTACGATTTATTAATCGCTATGTTATATCCCACTGTGTCCTATGTTCAGACACATCCCCATATCCTAAAATTTGTGTCGATGTAACATAGCAGACCATCAACCTTATGGTGCAAGTTGCATAAATAGGTGTTGATCTCAACTACTTGTAATAGAGATCACACCCAATGTGTAGGAGTAGCTAGAACAATGTGAAATTTTCTAGAGATATCTAGAAAAATCTAAAGAATTCTAGATGCTCCCAAAGTATTCTAGAAGATTCTAGAAGTATATAGAGTACTCTAGATGGTAGTAGAATGTTTTAGAAATTCTTGAGATCACTAGTGTTGATTCTAGGGTCCCTAGAAGATTCTAAAGAAGAGTAAAAAATGTAGATATTTCTAGACTTCCCTAGTATGCTGTGTAAATATCATTACATGTACATTAGATGAGTGATGTGTGGCACAACCCTACCCACACATTCTTCCCATGAATGGTTATAAATAGGGGAAGGCTTCATTTGTAAAGGCATCAAAGAAATGTGTACTATTTTGAAGTGTAATGCGAGAGCCCTTTCCAAAACACCCTAGAGTGTTTCCTTTGCCACTTTCTTTTATCTTCTTTTGATCTAACACTACATTTTGGAGGAGTAAGGCTGAACTTAGACTTTTTCTTGTAGAGGAATTGAGAAGCTTAAGTGTTGCATAAGTGTTGGAAAATTAAGCTCGTGACGGTATCAAAGCCAGGGTTTAAAATTTTGTGGAAGAGATATGGTAGATTTAGTAGCTACTAGACACAACAAGGTTTTGGAGGTGCAAACAACAATCAATGTACCTTCCCAAGGGGGAAGATAGGGACACTCTAAGGATGTCCAAGCATCCACTAAGTCACGACTTGAGAGGATGAAGTAGTGGTGCTTATAATGGAAGAGCTATAGGAGTAGCCAAGCAATGAAGGTCTTGAGACATAGGCAAAAGACTTTGAAAGGAGAGTTGCGAAGGATCCTCAATCTTTGCATGGATGTCCTTAGGCTACGTTTGGTTGGGCAGAATGGAGGGAAAGGGAATTGGATGGGAATGGAATAGATGGCTATTCCATTCCGTCATCGTGTTTGATACAAGTAGGAATGCAATGGCCCCATTCCCATGTTTGGTACACCCTAATATCTATGGAATGGAAAAGAAAAAATATGCAATTGAAAGGAATGCCCTTTTACATTATAAAATTGAAAATTCTTATTTATAATTCCAAAAATACATTTAATTACCAAATTAAATATTAGGGAAAAATTATTTTCGTTTTTTAAATTAAAATTATTTAAAAATTGAATAAAATTAAAATAAAATAACATTTTATTTTATATAATTAAAGGAGGAGGCGACGGATGACAGAGGAGGTGAACGGTCTAACAACAACTACAATAGATCTAGATAGTTGTGCCAATAGTGGAGGTGACCAATTTAGCTGCGGGAAAAGGAAAATCTAGATGTGCTAGCAATGATGGCAGTGGCTGTGACCAAATCTAGATGCAAGAGATGATAGATGGGTGTGGAAGAAGGGATGGCGACTAGATATGGTTGAGGTAGTGTTGACAGCAGAGGCAATGACAAGATCTAGTTGTAGGGAGGAGGCATACAATTTGACAACAGTAGCAACATTGGAAGAAGAAGAAAAAGAAGAAGAGATCACGAAGTGGCTGGCAGAGGCAAGTAGGTGGCGATGGCTGGGAGAGGTTCTTCACAAGGAATAGGTTGATGAAAAAGTGAAAATGGTTTGAGTGCAGGTGTATATATGTGGCTTTTTGTAATTAGGAGGAGAAAAACATGACAATAAAAATGTCATTATACCACCCATTCCATGGACTGGGAGCCATTCCCTAGGGAATGAGTCATTCCATTCCTTCGTACCAACCAAACAAATTTTTGTGGGAATCCTATTCTCATTCCCTTTCCCTCACCTGCTATTTTGCCAACCAAATGTAGCCTTAAGGAGTTCCATGCATGGGATTAAAAGTTGTTGCTTTCAAAAAGGAAGTGACGGTTATGCCAGAGGATTAGGCTTTTTTCAAAGTAGCGGTTGTGAATAAGGCAACAAATGCTTCTAAGGAAGTGTCGTAGATAGGCCTACCCAGCCGTAAGCCATACACAAGTAAGAGGGATGCCAAAGAACTTGACACATTCTTATTTAACATGGAGCAATACTTTGAGCATCTTTATTTGGAGGATGAAACCATGAAGGTGAAGACAGCCACACTCCTCATTGATTTAGCATCAATGTGGTGGCATCAGCAAAATAGGGACATACAAACTGGTACATTTACCCTTGCATTTCTACCCCAGTAATGCTCATTATGAAGCAAAAGTTAATCTAAGGAGACTAAAGCATACGAGAACTGTTTCTGACTACGTTAACCAATTTATTGAGCTATTATTTCAAATCCCTAACATCTTTGAAGAGGATAAACTGATCTACTTTATGGATGCTCTCTAGCCCTAGGCTAAGCAAGAATTGCAACGCCATGGAGTGCAATCTCTTGTTGTGGCCGTAGTATTCATAGAGTTCAAGACATGCAGCTCCTCTAGATATAAGGGGCAGAGGGCTAATCATGCTAATCGTGGGGGAGAGAAGTAAGACAATGTAAGGTTCCATAAGGGAAAACCCAGTGGTGGCAAGATTAATGATGGATCCAAGGAGAAGGGGAAATCTAAGGTTGACTTGAAATGTTATTTGTGTGATGGTCCTTTCCTTATTCACAATTGCTCAAAGAAGAAAGCCCTTAATTCCATATCCACTCACGAGGTGGAGCCTATTTAGGAGGAGACAAGATAGGGTCTCTTTTCCTTTTGAACACCACAAAGGCTATGCATGAAAGGATCACTTTTAAGGGGCTAATGTATTTTGATTAAAATTGGCGCATACATCTCCTAGCCTTGGTTGATTATGGGGTAACTCATTATTTTGTATCCCATGAAGAAGCAAAGAGATCGGGTTTGAAGGTCTTAGGTGAAAAGGGTTGGCTTATGGCAGTAAACTCAGAAGCCAAGCCCATCCATGGTGTGGCTCATGGAGTAAAGCTACAAATTGGTGAATGGAAGGGAACTATAGACTTATCAATCATTCCTTGGATGACTACCTACTTGTTCTTAGTATGGATTCGTGGACAAGGTTAAGGCATTCCCTATCCCCTTTGTTGTTGCCATGTGCATAGTGAAGGAGGATGAAACTTGTGTGGTATCGAAAGTTAGGCAACAAGCCAAGAGTGAACCCAAGGTTTTTCCAGCAATGCAGCTTTCCACGGGTCTTAATAAAAGGGAGCCCACCTATTTGGCAGCCTTGAGGATGGATGATGCTACTCACTTTGTTGAGAAGTTACTTGAAGAAGTGATCGAGGTGCTTGAAGATTACAAGGATGTCAAGGCGGATGAGCTCCCAAAGAAGTTACCTCCAAGGTGTGAGGTCAATCATATGATTGAGTTGGAACCAGGGGTAAAACCACCTTCTAAAACAACTTACTGCATGGCACAAATGAAGTTAGAAGAACTCTAGAAACTTAAAGAGTTGCTAGATGTGAGGTCATTTCTATAACACATGGTGAAGTACAAGGGACTTTCATGTAACATCTTTAGGAATTGAGATCCACACTTCATAGGAGGATCCACAAGTAGCAATTCAATGACACCCCAAGTTCCTAAGGAATGGCACGAACAAGTGGATTTGACACAATCATCTCCAGAAGAAGTATCAAAAAGGATGAAGAAGTGGGCAAATAAGAAAATGTCAGTCCAATTTCAAATGCCATGATGAAGCTCCTACCTGAGTAACACAAGTCATTATAAAATGTGCATAAAGGATTAATTAGGACATATGAAGGTCCATTTCAGATCTTGCAAAAGGCTGGCAAGGCTTCCTCACTCAGAGTTATCGCCCAAAGTAAGGATACATCCAGTCTTCCTTGTGAGTAATTGGCAATTGTTCCATCAAGATGGAGAATACCCAAGTTGAGGTAAGCCAAAACAAGAAACAACCATTCCAACCCCTTCCTTTCATAGAGAAGTGGAAGAAATTCTTGCAGATTGAGAGATCCAAAAATTAGGCATGCCTTGTTATAAGGATTAGTTGATTAGATGGAGAAGATTGCCAATGGGGGAACCAAGTTTGGAATTAAAAGACTCACTATGGCAATTTAAGGAGAAAATTGAAGACTTTAAGGTAGCTTTGACAAAGACATCAACAAGATAAGTGGGGTAGGATGTCACAAATCACATAAATAGGTGTTGATCTTAGTTACTTATAATAAACATCGCACCTAAAGAGTAAGTATCTAGAAGAATGTGAAATTTTCTAGAGATATCTAGAAAATTCTAGATGGTATTGGAAGTTTCTAAAAATCATTGAGATCACTAGAGTTCTCTAGAAGATTCTAAAGAAGAGTAAAATATTGTAGATATTTCTAAACTTTCCTAGTAAGTTGTGTAAATATCATTACGTATACATTAGATGAGTGAAATGTGGCACAACCCTAGCGACACATTCTTCCCACGGATGTTTATAAATAAGGGAAGGCTTCATTTGTAAAGGCATCCAAGAAAGGTGTATTATTTTGAAGTGTAATATAAGAGCCCTTTGCAATACACCCTTGAGTGTTTCCTTTGCTATTCTTTTCTATGTTCTTTTCTTCTAACACTATATTTTGGAGGAGTAAGGCTGAACTTAAGCTTTCTCTTGCGGAGAAATTGAGAAACTTAGGTAGTGTTCTCTGTGTTTCAGTTTTGACTTTGAGTTTTGAATTCATTTTCAATTTTGAGTTTTGAGTGCCTGTTTTGAGATTTTTGAAAATGTGTTATTTTTATCATTATGAAAAACTGTTTCTTAAAACAGAAAACTAGAAAACGCGTTTGCTTTGAAATTTTGAAAAACTATTTTTTTGTGTTATTATGATATTTTATTTAATAAATTTAATTATTAAATAATAAAATTAACTCTTTTTAATAAAATTCTACTATTAAAATAAAATAATAAATTTAATTAATAAATTACTAACATACATCTTAATTAATAAATTACTAACATGCACTTAATAATATAACATATGTTATCTTATATTTTTAATTATAATATAAATATACTTTATTTTTTAAATTTAAAATAAATATATAATTTTATTTTCAAAATTTAATAATAATTTTTTTAATTATTTTTTTCTTTTCTTTTATTTTTTTCCCTTTTTTTTTTTTTCTCTCTTTTCCTCTTCTTTGGTGCCCTGCATCTTCTCCGACGCTGGCGACCACCGCCGATTGAAGGCAACCACCTGACTCCCAAGGGTCCATTGACCAACATACCCAAAAATTAGCAAGATCCAATAGCCAAATCTCCTTAGATCTAGCAACAGAAGAGAGGAGAGAGTAGACAAAATCAGGAACCAGTCGGGGGGCAGTCGACGGCGGTGCTTGCGATGGCAGTGGGGGGCCCAATCGACGTCTGTGGTCGCGGTGGCTGTGGGGGGTGCGATCGATGACGATGGTCGCGGTGGCAGTAGGGGTGGGTCGATGGCACTGGTCGCGGTGGCGGTGGGGGGCACGGTTGACAGTGCTGGCGGTGGCGGTGGTTGTCGATGGCCAGAAGAGGAGAACATAATGGAGAGAAGATAGGAGAGAGATGACAGATGTGGGTCTGTGCGGGTGGGGGTGGGGGGGGGGGGGGTTGCTGCTAGTGTTTTCCGTGTTTTCAATATTTTGGGTGTTTTTAGTTAGTTTTCACTAAAAACACCCAAAACAACAAAATTTTGTTTTGAGTTTTCTTTACAAATTTTTCCCTTATTTTCGAAAATGCATTTTTGAATACAAAAAAGAGAACACGTGTCAGCTTCCGAGGAATTGACTGTGGTTTCCCGGTTGAGTGATTGAACGATACAAAAGAATTAGGAGGAAGAGAATCAGTAGGGAGAATGAGAGAGAGAATAGAAACTTCTAGGAATATTCATTCATAATAATTGGTGAGTTGGACAGCTGCTTATAAAGCCAAGCCACCAGCCCATGTGTGTAACAGAATGCCGTTGCTGGGAATGTACTACTCCTAAAGCGGCAACAAACAAATTACAACTCCTCAATGCAAACTTCTAATATACTACTTACTACTCATAGTATATCCTTATTACATTAGCACCCTTCCTACCCGTGACACATGACAATCACCCTCCCCTTCAAAACCTTCTTGTCCTTAAGAAATGCTGAGAAGACTGGCTGCCTTAGGAAATTGCTTGAGAATATCTGGGAGGTATTCCCAAGTATTATTGTCGGGGTGTAGATTAGACCATTGCACCAACACCTGGATGATGGGAACCCATTGGTTGTAGATAACCCTCTTGTCAATTATCGCTGTAGGTTCTTTTGGACTGTCATCTGGATCTGGAAAGCGAGGTAACATTGGATTGACAGCTTGCTGCCCCACTGCCTTTTTAAGTAATGATACATGAAAGACCAGATGTATATTGGAATTATCTGGCAGTTGTAAACGATAAGCCACACTCCCAACTCGAGCTAACACCAGAAATGGGCCATAATACTTCGGATTGAGCTCTGAACTGGGCTTTCCGAGTAGAGCTTTCAGATGGCCTGGCTGGAGCTTCAGATAGACCCACTCTCCCACTTGAAATTCCCTTTCACTTCTCCTTCTATCGGCAAACTGCTTCATACGATTCCTAGCGTTGGCTAATTCTGTTTTGATTGTTTGGAAAGCTTGCTGTCTCCGTTGAAGGTAAGTATCCAAAGCTGCCACTATCGAGGAATTTCCCAGGTCTGGTAGTAAGGTTGGCTTATATCCATATAGGGCTTCAAAAGGGGATCTCTTTATGGAGTTGTGGTAGTTGGAATTATACCACCATTGTGCCAACGCGAGCCACTTGTGCCAAGACCTCGACTGTAGGAAGCAAGCACATCTTAAGTATGTCTCCAAACATTGTTTTACTCTTTCGGTCTGACCATCGGATTCTGGATGATAGGCTGTCGACATGTTGAGTTGGATTCCCAATAACCCCGTCAATTCCTTCCACAAGAGGCTAGTAAAAATTTTATCCCTGTCCGACACTATAGTCTTAGGGATTTCGTGTAACTTCACCACTTGATCTAGGAACACTTTAGCTATATCTTGAGCTGTGTAGGGATGTGTCAATCCGATGAAATGGGCATATTTGATGAAGCTATCCACTATCACCATTATGCAATCACGCCCTTCCGATTTGGGTAAACCCTCAATGAAGTCCATTGAGATACTTTCCCAAGGCTCTCCTGGTATACTTAGTGGCTGTAATAACCCGGGGTGGGCCATTGATTCTGATTTGCAGTGTTTATAGATTTCACAACTCAGCACCAAGTCTATCACATATTTTTTTAGCCCAGGCCAATGAAAGTGTTGCTTAACTTTGTGATAGGTAGCAACTATTCCGGAGTTGCCCCTATTGGAGAACTGTGTAGCGCCTCCACAATTTTTTTCTTCAAATTCTCATCCTTTCCTATCACCAGCCTTCCTCTGTTTCTGATAATTCCATTAGTCAAGGTGTACCCTTGTTCAGCATTAGGATCCACCACTAGTTGTTGTAGCAGCTCCTGCATGCTCTCATCATTTTCATAGCTCGAGGCCACTTCCCAGTGCCAGTCTGGAACCATCACCGTAAGAGCAGCAGAATGCCCTTCTTCATGACACCTTGACAAGGCATCTGCAGCTAGGTTTTCCTTCCCCTTCCGGTATTGGATTACATAATCCAATCCCATCAACTTAGTCATCCCTTTTCGTTGCAATTGCGTATGTAATTTTTGCTGAAGTAGGAATTTCAGACTTTCATGGTCTGTTTTGATCACAAATTTACTGCCTTCTAAGTAATGCCTCCACTTATCTACAACCATCAACACTGCCGACAACTCCTTCTCGTAAATGCTCAACTCGAGGTGTCGAGGAGCTAATGCCTTACTAAGAAAGGCTAAGGGCCTCCCTCCTTGTACCAGAACAGCCCCAACTCCAACAGCGCTGGCGTCCATCTCCAATACAAATGGCTTGTCAAAATCCGGCAAGCCCAATGTCAGTACCTCACTCATAGCTCTTTTCAGTTTGTCAAAGGCCTTCTTAGCCCGGTCATTCCATTGGAAGCCATCCTTTTTCAGCAATTCCGTTAGTGGCCTACTGATAATTCCATAATCCTTGACAAATCGATGATAGTAGCCAATTAGGCCCAAAAATCCCCTTAATCCCTTGACATTTTGAGGCCTCAGCCACTCCACCATGGCTGCTACCTTGCTAGGATCGGTGCTGACTCCTGCATTAGATATTATATGACCCAAATACTCCACATGACTCTGTGCAAAGGAACACTTAGACTCCTTAACATACAATTTATTGAGTCAAAGAACCTCAAAGGTAGTTCTCAAGTGGGCTAGGTGCTCAACGAAAGTGGAACTATAGATCAGAATGTCATCGAAAAAGACTAGAATGAATGCACGCAAGTAAGGTTCAAATATTTTTTTATTAATGCTTGAAAGGTAGCTGGGACGTTAGTGAGTCCGAAGGGCATTACCTTGAATTCGTAGTGCCCTTGATGAGTTTTAAAGGCGGTTTTAGGGATATCTGGAGGCTCCATTCGAATTTGGTGGTAACCTGCTCTAAGATCCAAGTTAGTGAAAACTGATGCATGCTTCAATTCATCAAGCAAGTCTTCTACAATGGGTATGGGAAACTTGTCTTTGATGGTTATGGCATTGAGTTGCCTATAGTCCACATAAAATCTCCCCGAACCATCTTTCTTTTTGACAAGTAGTACGAGAGACGCGAAAGGGCTATGGCTGGGTTGGATAATCGACTTTTGTAACATGTCTTGGATGAGTCTTTCTATCTCAGTTTTCTGTTTAGGAGAATAACGATAGGACCTTACGTTCACTGGTTCTGAATTGGGTTTGAGATGGATGGTATGGTCACAGGGCCTTTTTGGAGGAAGTGAGCTAGGTTCAGAAAAGAGGTCTTTGAACTCAAATAATAGCATGTTAAGAGAGTTAGTTTCGCGTACCTTCCACTGGTCGTGTGAGTGGCTACTCACTGTAATGGCCAAATCTCCTCCCTGCTCCGGTTCCTTCTCGAGCACTTCCAAGGCCTGAATAGAGAACAACTGCACTACTTGGGAGAACTTGCTCTTGAGCAACTGTTGAAGTCTCTTTCCCGTTATCATTTTGCACATACCCGCTTCTTGGCTGCCTTTGAGTATCCTCCTTTTTCCATCCTTCTCAAAGGTCACCTCCATCTTGCTGAAATCGAAGCTAATGGGACTCACGCCTCTCATCCAATCAACCCCAAGTACCACATCACAACCCCCCAATCTCAACAGCCTCAAATCTGCCACAAATTCTTCCCCATTCATCTCCCAGCAGAATCCCAAACATGAGGATTGACTCAATACCTTATTTCCGTTTGCTACTGTTACCGAAAGGGGGTGAGCATTTGAGACTTCACATCCCAATTTCTTTGCCATACCTTCATCCAGGAAGCTATGGGTGCTTCCGCTATCAATGAGTACCATTAGTGGGCATTGGTGAGCTCGCCCTTCCACCTTAATGATCTTGCTGTGTGCTAACCCTTTTAGTGCATGTAAGGAGATCTCTCCTTGATCACCTTCGCCCATCTCTGAGGTTTCCTCTGCGAGTCCTTCCTCATCCTCCCCTTCCCGTAACAGGATTTGTCGTTTGCACCTGTGTCCCGGGAAGTATTTATCCCCACACCTATAACATAGGTTTGCTTGGCGTCTCTGCTCCATTAACCCTCCTCCATTCGTTGGGTTAGGGGCTGCAAGAGGCAATGCTAGGACCCCCTTACCATTGTGCACCGTATCTCGTCCTTGAGTCCTATTACCAGATTGCCATCCCCTAGAGATCACTTCTTTTACTTGGTTGCGCTGCTTTTTTAACAGTGCTTCAATCGTCATTTCTTGCAACCTTGCACTCTTGGCGGCCAGCCTCACTGTCGTTGGCTGCATCATTTTTACCATGGGTCTCACTTCTTCTCCCAAGCCACTAATAAAATTCGATACAAAATACTCTTCCGATAGATGGGGATTGTGTATCATCATTAAGGACCTCAGCTCCTCAAACTTGAGCTGGTAATTCTGTATCATTCCCAGTTGCTTGAGCTTGTTAAACTCTTCAACTATATCCCGCATACTCCGGTCTCCGAATCTTTCACATAAGTCATCAGCGAACTCGTTCCATGAGCTGCCTTCTTTTTTCGCGAGCCACCCCTGGTACCATGCATCAGCCATGTCGTTCAGGTAGGCAGAGGCCAGAGTGACCTTTTGTTGTTCCTGCACCTAATACAGGGCGAACATACGTTCGCACCTCCTTACCCACCATCTCGGGTTTTCTCCATCGAAGAGCGGAATCTCCAATTTGGGTACCGGGAAGCTCGGTTGATAACGATCTATCTGAGCTCTCGCTTCTCTCCCTTAAGTTATCCCTGGTCCCTTTTGTCTCAAATTCCACTTCCGATGTTCCCATTGGTCGATGCTCCATTCCTACACCTTGAAGAATGGGTTCCGACCGTTCCCTTTGCGGAAAGTCTTACCGGCTGCTGGGTTGAGAACATCCGCATAATCTGGTGCATCTGTTCCATCATTTGCTCATGGAACCGAGCATTCTGTTCTCGATTCTCACCCCGCCACCTTTCCATGGCCTGATCAATCCGAGCATCTACCCCTGCTCCAATTGAGGATTCGAGAGTCCCCATTCTTGTTTGCACCTCCGCCACTGTTGTAGCCACTTGCTGTAGTTGAGACTCCATCTGCTTCATCCTCGTCCCTTCGGCCATATGGATATCCTTCTCTTCTTCTGCCTGCGCCCAAGAACACCGCTCTGATACCAAATGTCAACTTCCAAGGAAGTGACTGTGGTTTCTTAGTTGAGTGATTGAACGATACGAAAGAATTAGGAGGAAGAGAATCAGTAGGGAGAATGAGAGAGAGAATAGAAATTTCTAGGAATATTCATTCATAATGATTGGCGAGTTGGACAGTTGTTTATAAAGCCAAGCCACCAGCCCATGTGCGTAACAGAATGCCGTTGCTGGGAATGTACTACTCCTAAAGCGGCAACAAACAAATTACAACTCCTCAATGCAAACTTCTAATATACTACTTACTACTCATAGTATATCCTTATTACATTAGCACCCCTCCTACCTGTGACACATGACAACACGTTTTCAGTGTTTTGAAAAACTTAAAACTCAAAACGGGTTGAAAACAACAAAGAAAATAGGGCCATAAGTGTTGCATAGTGTCAGGTCCCTGGTCCTAACTTTTGATTTTCTTGAGAATAGAATTGAAAGAGTAGGAGAAATAGGGAGAAACGAGGGGGATTAGACTGAATAAGAGGGGAAAACCGAGAGAGATGAAGGAGAATTAGACAAAAAGTAGGGAGAAACAAAGAGAATCCGAGAGAAAGTAAGGGAGAATTGCAGAGAAAAGGAATATCTTTTAATTCACAACCATCATAATCTCGACAAAGAGGTGTATAGCTTTATATATAAGCTATCCACACTACAAAGTAGTTACTACTCCTCCACTACAGGTAACTGCTTCTAAATTATTCCATAAGTGACCATAATCTAAAATAAAGGCAATAACTAACTCTTCTAGAAAATAATACAATATGCAAAAAATAAAAATAAAAATAACTAGTTAAGGCATGACACTCCCTCTCCTTTAAAAGATTTATTGTCCTTAAGAAATCTCAACATTTGGGCTCAATTCTTGATCCAATACTTGCAACATCTTTCCCTTCTATCCCTTCATCTAATCCTTCCATATACAGTAATTGTCTTTTGCACTATTGGCCTAGACTGAATTTTTCACCACACCTATAGCCCAACCCTAGCTATCGCCTATGATCCATAGAAAGGGATTTAACTGAAGTATTAACCCTAAGATTTAATCTTGATGTTGCAGTCCCCAAATTTCCTTCCAATTGCTAGCCTATCGAAGGTTGAATTTCCGCTAGGATCTGGTGTCTTTTGAGAAGTGCTTCCAAAGCCATTTCTTGTAATCTTGCCTTCTTGGCACTCTGGTTTACAGCTGCAGGCTATATCATCTTAACAGTTGGCCTTAATTCATGATTTAATTAGTAGATAAAGCTAGAAACAAAATAATACTCTGTCAAGGCAAGATGTGCATTCATCATTAAAGATCTCAATTCTTCAAAACGGACTTGGTATTCTATCACCGACCTTCCTTGCTTCAACTTATTTAACTCCTCAATTATATATGTTATAGTTTTCTCGCCAAAGCTAACACAAAAGTCTTTCACAAATCCTATCCAAGTGGTCTCAACCCTCACTTTGTCCCAACCTTGAAACCATGCTTTGGCCATGTCATTGAAGTAGGTTGTGGCAGGGTTTATTTTCTAATTTTCAGCTACATTGTAGTATTAGAAAAATTTCGCACCTCCTAACCCACCACCTTGGTTTAACACCTTCGAACATAGGGATTTCCAGACTATGCATAGGTGTGCATTGGTGATTTTGATAAAATCGCTTACCTGGACTGCCTGATCTAGTTCAGGTCTTTCCTCAACTTCCTTTGATGCAGAAGCATGAGGAGAGATGCCTGCTCTTGTCAAGATCGGCTCCAAAGTGGTTCTTGGAGGGAAGTCCTTCGGTACGCTGGCCTAAGGCATCTTAGAAGACATCTTTAGAAGTCCATCCAATCTCTAGCTGAGTCCATCCATCCTTTAGCGGACATTAGCAACCTCTTTTTCGAATTATTGCATAGTATCTTTAGTGGCAATATTCTCTTCCTGGCAACGACCCATTTCCTCTTTTGTCTGCTGCAAACCCAATGCCATAGCATCCAACCTAGCCTCCATATGCTTCGTGTGGGTCCCTTCTGCCATTTCCTCAATCAAATTCTTCTGACTTCACTCTAAACAATGACTGTAACTGCTTCCAATAAGTGATGACTACCTCTGAAACTGCTTCTAGAAACCACCTTGTTCTTGTCGCCTTCAAGTCTGGTCGAAATCTCCTAGATCACAGCCAAGAATTGGTGGATCTGATACCAATTTGGCAAGTCCTTGGTCCTAACTTCTGATTTTCTTGAGAATAGAATTGAAAGAGTAGGAGAAATAGAGAGAAATGAGGGTGATTAGATAAGACTATAGACAAGTATGTCATCAATGAATATAAGTATAAATTTTCGAAGTTGTGGTTCAAAAATTCTGTTCATGAGGGATTGGAAAGTAGCTGGGGCATTGGTGAGCCCAAATGGCATCACCAAGAATTCAAAGTGCCCGTGGTGGGTCCTAAAGGCTATTTTATGGATATCTTCGGGATTCATCCTAATTTAGTGATATCCCGAATGCAAATCTAGTTTAGAAAAGTATTGGGCATGGGGAATTTATCCTTGATGGTCATGGCATTAAGTTAGCAGTAGTCTACACAAAATCGCCATGATCCATCCTTTTTTTTTAACTAAGAGGACGGGTGAGGCAAATGGACTTTGGCTAGGTCGAATTATGGCTTGTTGAAGCATGTCCCTAACCATATTTTCTATCTCATTTTTTTGAATTGGGGGGTATTGATAGGACCTACGGTTGACAGGTTCCATGTTGGGTTTAAGATGGATGGAATGGTCAAATAATCTAGTTGGGGGCAGAGATTTGGGTTCCACAAAAAGATCCTCATATTCCATCAACAGTTCATTAATAATTTCTAAGTAATGTACCTGGTCTGGACCTCCCTATGGTGTGCTGACAGTCAGGCCAATCTCGTTCTGTATGATTTGATCCTCCAGCCCCTCTTCTATGGCCATCATTGAGAAAAATTGTGCCAGTTGATTCTATCTTCATTTGAACACTCTTTGTAGTCGTTTTTCCGAAATCATTTTACAAGTTCCAGCCTCTTTATCTCTCGATAAAGTCATCCTCCTTCCCTCCTTCTCGAAGGATACTTCCATTTTGTTAAAATCGAAGCTGATAGGGCTCACCCTCTTCATCTAATCCACCCCAAGGACTACATCGCAATCCCCCAGCTGTAGCAACCTTAAATCCGCCTCAAACTTTTCTCCTTGCATTTCCCAGCAAAAACTGTTACAAGATGACCTACGCAACACCTTTTAGCTGTTGGCTACTGTCACACTCAAGGGAAGTGTCCCTGCCAGCTAACAATTCAACCTTCTGGCCGTGCTTTCATCAAGAAAGTTGTGGGTACTCCTACTATCAATCAGGATCATGAGGTTACCCCCTTTGGTTTGTCCCTCCACCTTGATGATTTTGTTGTTAACTACTCCCTTCAAGGCGTGAATGGAAATCTCCCCATTATCTTCCTCTTCAAGGTCCTCGCAATCTCCTTCCTCTATCACCCCTTCTTCCTGGTTATCATCCCCTTCTAGTAGTAGGATTTGTCTTTTGCATTGGTGCCCGGCGTTGTATTTATCCCCACAACGGAAGCAGAGGCCAACTAATTGCCTCTGTTCTCTCAATTGATCCCCATATGGCAGTGAACCAGTGCCCACGCCACCTCTACTCCCATTGCTTACCTTCACTGGCTCTCTAGTGTAACCCTTTCCCCTCGAGTTAGAGGCTCCTGCAACCATTCCCCTTGTTTGCTGCCTTTGTTTTTTTAATAGCACCTCCACTGCTAACTCCTGTAGGCAGGCACCCTCTGCTACTTGCTTTACCGTTTGAGGCCTCAATACTTTAACCATCGGCCTCAGCTCCTCATTAAGCCCACTTAAGTAGCTGGACACAAAATATGTCTCGGATAGGTGGGGGTTATGTTGAATCATGAGAGACCTGAGCTCCTCGAATCGCACCTGATACGACTCTACACTTCCGGTCTCTTTGAGCTTATTGAATTCTTCTATGACATACACCATGCTCCTTTCTCCAAATCTTTCACACATTTTCTCTGAGAATTCCGCTCAAGTACAATCCTTTCTCCGCCTTATGCACCCTTGATACCAGGCATCAACCACCTCATTGAAGTAAGCTAAGGCCAGTGACACTCTTTGTTCGTCGGGAATGTTATACCAATCAAACATTCTCTCACATTTTTGTAGCCACCATCGGGGATGCATTGCGTCGAATGTGGGAATGTCTACCCGAGGAATGGGAAATCCTAGTTGGTGGATATTACCCGGACCATTCCTTCCCCCGTGGAGTAATCCTTCCAACTTGTCCTCGGGTTCTCCCTCTATCTCCACAGCACCTTGTCCACCAGCTCCTCGATTCCCTTGAAGAATTGGTTATGTTCTCTCCCTAGGAGGAAATTCAAGAGATATACTTACTTGATTCTGGCGGCCGAACATTAACATAAACTGTTGCATTTGGGCAGCCAGATCCTCTCGCACCCACATTATAGAGCCTTCCAATCTTTGCTCCAATCCTTCCATGGAACTCTCTACCTTCCGATCCATTGCCACAATCGCTTCGTCACTCTGGTTAGCTCCTAACTCCAATTGCTCTATCCGGTTATGGGTGTCGTCATAGTCGAGTTGAACTGTTGTACTTACAACTCCAAGGCCTTCATTTGAGTTCCCTCCGCCATCGTCTTTATCCTAGCTCGGCCGAGGATGGTGGCTCTGATACCAATTTGTCACAACTTGACTTGTGACAAGCTGATACTAGCTCCGAAGTAATAAAAGAAGAATAAGAACAGAACAAGAAGGATAGAAAGAACGAGATGAAGAGGGAGAATAGAGAGAAATAGAGAGGAAATGAGAAGTAGGAAGAAATTTAGATTCTATTGCTTGATTCCTTTCCAAAGAACCTTGGAGAGGATATATACTAGTCGGAGGTAGGGTAAGTCTGCCATAGTAGATTCATTCCCTCATGCGATTGCGACCAACCTTTTTGTCCTATTTGCCCATTGCATGTGGGGCCTAAAACTAACTCTCAACAGAAAAAATACAGCTAGATAACTACGAGTTACAGCATTAAGAAATAACAGAATATTTGGCTACTAAGGAATTAAAATCTCCGAGCAAGCTGGTTCATCTCATGACATAATGTAAGAGCCTACTGATCCCCCCCAGCCCAGAAAACACAAATAGAGCAAATGGTCAAAGACATGTTACAACAGTCCTTAATCCAACCTAGCCACAGTCCTTACACATCCCCAATACTGTTGGTAAAGAAGAAGGATGGATCAAGGCGTTTCTGTATAGATTACTGCCAGCTAAACTAGAGATGGCAAACGGGTCGGGCCGGGTCAAATCGGCCCGTCTAAAAACGAGCCAGCAGATTGCTGGCCCTAGCCCGGCCCTACATGGGCAAGCGGGCCAAACGGGCCCGCCCAATTTTTTTTTTTTTTTTTTTTGATACCATTTTTGGCCATTTAGCCCAGTTTGACTACGTGGCCCACTTCCGTTTACCTACTTCCTTCTTTAGTTGCAGGCACCTGCCATTCTCAAAGTTGTAATGTATTATATTAGAAGTTACAAAATAGACAAATAATTTTACAGATATTTAAAACAATTAAAATTAAATAAAATAAGAAAATGGCAGCCACCGCAACTAAAATACTGCAAGGTTACACATTGTATCAAAGAAAGTGGTATGTGGCAGTAAACTGGTAAAGCAATTCAATCACAAAACATTCAACTATCTAATCAGAGAAACAATTAAAATTACTACTACATGAGCATATAAATTCTAGATGAAGAAAAACAACCTGCTCAAAGAGCCATTTCTGGAGGCCAAATTACAAATAAGAAGAAAAAAAACAATTAAAAATTATGCCTCTAATCTTCATCCTCTTCATCAACAACATTTGAGTCTTATTTTGAAAGTCTTATATCATCAATGCTTGACTCCTCCTCATCATCATCTATAATAAAAAATTACATATGTTAATTATTTATCATATAAGAGAAATATTTAATGTTATGTTAAATCCTAGATATTAGAAAGTTTAAAAAAAATTACCTCCAAAACCATGCAACCAACTCCGTGTGCACAAGAGAGCTTGAACTGTTTCATCATGCAAACGACTTCTATACTTGTTCAAAATACGAGATCCAATGCTAAAAGCGGACTCCGATGCTACGGTTGTTATCGGAATACTCAATACATCACAAGCCATCTTTGCAATAATTTTCCCTCTATTAGCTCGCTCTCTCCAATATGCCAAGACATCAAATGCTCCTGATATTGGAATCCTTGGCTCTTCCAAATAAAGATCAAGTTGGGATTTTCCGGCATCGTTAGAAACTTGGCAATCAAATGCTTCAAAATCCTATCAAATAATCAAAAAAATAGTCAACCAAATATTTATATCAATTATATATGAACAAGTTTTTTAAAAAAATATAGACTTACATCATATATATTTCTCGACTTCTTTGCTTGTTCACCTCTAATGGAAATTTGTGATCCACTAACATTTGAGCAAGGCATTGAACTTGAACTTGATAAACCATTGTTAACATATTCACCATAAAGCCTATACAAAGCCGTCTTCACCCTTTCCAACTTCTCTTCATAGTTATAAGGATTGAGCTTTGAATAAGTGTACCTCAAAAAGTTAAACTTCTTGGTTGGATCAAGAATCGCCCCAAATGCAAGAACCACTCTATAATCACTCCAATACTTATCAAATTTTTCTTTCATCCTTGCACTCATACTTGCAATCAACTCATCATCATTTTCCAAGTTGGATGTCAAGAGACACTCTATCCTCCAAATTTCCCCAAAATACAAATTAGATGTAGGGTAAGAGGATCCAGAAATCAAATTAGTGATAGTATAAAATGGCTTCAAGAATTCACAAATTATCTCCCCTCTTGTCCACTCATCACTTGATGGGCACCACCTATAATTTTTATCACATAAGCTTAAACTATGAAATGCACAACGATACTTGAGTGCACTCTCAAGCATTATGTAGGTGGAGTTCCATCTAGTGACAACATCCGGTCTCAACCCAATTCCTGTATCAATTCCACCAACTTGCTCAATACATTGATAAAATTGTCTCATCCTAGCTTCTGAACCCCTCACATAATGAACACTTTGTCTTATTTTATGCAATGCCTCACTAGCTACCTTCAAACCATCTTGAACAATAAGGTTCAGTATATGAGCACAACATCTAATGTGAAAGAACTCTCCATTAAGCAACAAAGTATTCGACAAATTTAAATGTTCTTTCAATATATTTTGCATGTTGTCATTTGAAGTGGCATTGTCCAAAGTGAGGGAAATTTTTTTTTTCTCCAATCCCCAATCCTTTAAAAATTCCAACACCTTCAATGATAATTCATGTCCACTATGTGGTGGCTTCACATGAGCAAATGACAATATCTTACTATTCAACTTCCAATTGCCATCAACATAATGAACAGTAAGAGAAATAAATCCATGATTAGTGCATGCAGTCCAAACATCAGAAGTCAAACAAACTCTACCAGGAATTTGGGCCAATTGTTGTTTTAACTTCTCTTTCTCTATTTCATATGTTTTCAAGACATCCGCTTTAGCAGTATTTCTACAAATGAACTTACAATGTTCATTCAGAAATTTTTGGTAATTTCTAAACCCCTTCCACTTAACCATATTAAAGGGAGCACCATGTGGAATAATCATCTGAGCAATAAGTTCACGATTTACTTTAGGGTCAAATTTTTTTCTCTTCAACTTCCCTTCATAATCAATAAGCATATCTCCCGCATCATTATACTTAGAAATCATCATACATTTAGGAATATGACGACTTAAATGAGAGGTTCCTGATTTAGATGGACATGAATATTCTTTACCACACCCCTTGCATTTACACCTTGGTTTGCCATCACTACCAACACCAATTTTCACAAAATGGTTCCACACATCAAAGGTTAAAATCTTAGGCTCTTTTGATTGTGATTGTGATATGGATTCCTCATTAACATTACTAGGGATTCCTCTCGAAATTTGATCATCACCATCCATTCTAAGTTTCTAACAGAAGAATCCACACTGTAAATAATTAAAACAATTCATTTTAAATAATTAACACAAAACTTTAGGCTTTAGCTAGGCAAATAATTAACACAAAACTTAACTTACCTTTAGACTTTACCTAGGCAACAGAGGCAGATGGCGTGAGCGAGAGAGGGCGAGGGGCAAGACTGAAAGTGAGGGGCGCGGCCGCGCGGGCAACAGAGGGAGAGCGAGGGCGACTGAGGGGCGAGGGCGGCGAGCGAGGGCGAGGGCGAGACAGAGGGGCGCGGGCGAGGGCGAGGGCTAGACAGAGGGCGAGCGAGGGCGAGAGTGAGGGGCGCGGGCGAGGGCGAGGGCGAGACAGGGCGTGGGAGATGGCGAGGGGGAGGGTGAGGGCGAGGGCGAGAGCGAGGGGCGAGGGCGAGGGCGAGAGCGAGGGGCGAGGGCGAGGGCGAGAGCGAGAGCGAGAGGCGCGGGCGCTGGCGAGAGCGAGGGGCGCGGGTGAGGGCGAGGGCGAGACAGAGGGTGAGCGAGGGCGAGAGCGAGGGGCGCAGGTGAGGGTGAGGGCGAGGGCGAGACAGAGGGCGAGCGAGGGGCGCGGGCAAGGGCAAGGGCGAGGGCGAGACAGAGGGCGAGGCAGAGGGTGAGGGCGTAGGCGAGAGGTGGGGCTGGGGGGGGGGGGGGGGTTTGTGGCCGATTAGCGGGCCAAGCGGGCTAGCCCGACCCGCCACCATTTGGCCCGTCGGGTCAAGCGGGCCGGGCCAAATCGGCCCGGCCTTAAATGGGCCAGCAAAATGCTGGCCCTAGACGGGGCCGGGCCCATTTTGCCATCTCTAAGCTAAACGCCATGACTCTCAAAGAAAGATACCCAATCCCACTCATTGAAGACCTCTTAGATGAATTAAGGGATGCAACCATTTTTTCTAAGCTCAATATAAGGGCTGGCTATCACTAGATTCGAATGAGCCCGAAGGACGTACCCAAAACTAGCTTCTGAACCCACCAAGGCCATTATGAGTTCTTAGTAATGCCCTTTGGCCTTACCAATGCTTCAGCTACTTTCCAATCTTTGATGAACCACATTTTTGAACCTCACCTAAGAAACTTTATCTTAGTATTCTGTGATGATATACTGGCGTATAGCCGTACTTTTGATCAACACTTGACACACCTTAAGGCCACCTTTTAGATCCTTAGAGTCAACCAATTGCATATTAAGAGGTCAAAGTGTTCTTTTGCTCAAAGGCAGGTGGAGTACCTTGAGTACATTATCTCGAGCCAAGGGGTCAGCACAGACTCGAAGAAGGTAATGGCCATGCAGTCTTGGCCAAGACCTAACACCCTAAAAGCACTAAGGGGGTTTCTAGGCCTAACAGGGTACTACAAAAGATTCATGAAGAACTACGGAATCATTAGTAAGCCCTAAACTCAGTTACTGAAGAAAGAAGGTTTCAAGTGGGGAGATTAGGCTGAGGCAGCCTTTGAAGAACTCAAGAGGGCTATGAGTGAGGCCCCAGTGTTGGGCCTACCTAATTTTAACAAGGCCTTTGTGCTGGAAACAAACACGTGCGAAATTGGGGTTGGAGCAGGGTTGATGCAGGAGGGAAGGCCACTAGCCTTTCTTAATCATGCCTTAGCTCCTAAACATATGGGGCTAAGCATTTATGAAAAGGAGTTTATAGCCGTATTGATGGCAGTGGACAAGTGGAGACACTACCTAGAAGGGTGCCAATTCGTGATCAAGACTGACCATCAAAGCTTGAAGTTTTTGCTGCAGCAAAAGCTACACACTCAATTACAAAAGAAGGGTATGGCAAAATTGATGGGCCTTGACTATACTATACAATACAGGAAAGGGAAGGATAATGTAGTGGCCGATGCACTGTCCAGATGCCAATAGGAGGGAGAAATAGTAGCCATAATTGCCTTGGTACCTAATTGGTATCAAGAAGTGGCCACTAGTTATGATACCGATGAGCAAATTAGAGGATTACTAGAGTAGCTGATTTTGAACCCCTCTAGCAAACCAGGGTATACGCTTAAGAATGGGGTTATTTGATACAAAGGAAAAATAGTGATTGGGAACGGACAAGACCTCAAGCAAAAGATACTCCAAACTCTACATGAGTCCCCACTGGGAGGGCACTCGGGGATTCAAAATACATACCATAAGGTAAAGCAACTCTTCTTCTGGCCTAAGTTGAAGGAAGTTGTGGTTAACTTTGTTATGGAATGCGATACTTGTAAGAGATGTAAGCATGAGAATATAGCGACTCCCGAATTGTTACAACCTCTGATTGTACCTAGTCAAGCGTGGGAGAGCATATCAATGGATTTTGTGGAAGGTTTACCTAGATCAGAAGGGAAGGATTGCATTAGTGGTGGTCGATAGATTCACCAAGTTTGCTCACTTCTTGAGCCTATCTCACCCATACACTACCCAAGAAGTCGCTAGAGTATTCCTCGATCAGGTCGTTAAGATACATGGGATTCCAAGAACCATCATCTCTAATCGTGACAAGGTCTTCACCAATCTACTATGGTAGTCCTTACTGAAATTGCTAGGGTCTAAGCTAAGTATGTCGTCGGCGTATCATCCCCAAACTGATGGACAAACGGAGAGATTCAATCAGTGTTTGGAGAACTACCTGAGATGCTTATGCTTCCACCATCCCACGAGCTGGCACAAGTGGTTGTCATTAGCCTAATGGTGGTATAACTCCAATTACCACACTTCTATCAGGATGTTCCCACTCGAAGCTCTGTTTGGGTATAAGCCCCCCTTACTTCCTGCTATCCAAGAGATTACTAATGTGGCTGCTGTAGAAGATCATCTCCAACAAAGGTAGGAAATTTTGGGACAGTTAAAGAGGGATCTAGTGATGGCCCAAAATAGAATGAAAAAACAAGCTAATAAAAGGAGAAGCGAGAGGGAGTTTGCAGTAGGAGATGAGGTATATCTGAGGCTAAGGCCAACCCACATCTGGGCACTGACTTCAACACCAGTGACTAAGTTGAGCCCCAAGTACTATGGTCCCTTTCCTATTGAGGCAAAATTGGGTAAAGTGGCATATCGACTTCAACTACTAGAGAATTCCCGTATTCATCCAGTATTTCATGTATCCCTATTAAAGAAAGGTGTTGAAGGACAGCAGGTGAGTGCAAGTTTGCCCCAGGGTACTGGCAACAGTACACCCCAAGCAGAACCCGTGGTTGTTTTATACAGAAGGGTCATCTACAGGCATGGAGCTCCCATAACCCAGTTGCTAGTGAAGTGGTCTCATCTTCATAATTACCACAATACATAGGAATATCTCCCGGAATTGCTCACACAATTTCCGAGGGTAGCTAGTCTACTTTGTATTTCTTGAGGATAAGAAATGTTTCATGGGGAGGGTAAACTATCATGTGACTATTAAATAAAGGGTGGGAAGTAGAAGTAGACGTAGCACATGGTAATTAGTGGTTGTATAGAAGCTTTGGTGGGAACTTTTCTCTTTTCTAATTGCCCACTTGATGGAGGAGATCAGTATAAATACACACTGATCTCACTCGCAAAGCATGAATGAATGGAATCCTAAAATTCTTTCTCAATTCTCCCGCTCTCTCTCTCTCTCTCTCTCTCTCTTATCTCTCTCTCTTTCTTTCCTTCTCTTTCTCTTTTCCGATTGAGTTCTTCTATCAGAATTCTCCAGAATTCCTGAGACAAACTTTTCAGTTTTGTTGGATCTGACACTTTTCTCCTAACTATTCTCCTATTTTATAGGAGTAGATTACTACACTTTAGCTATCTACTTTATAGATTTAGTTCAACAAGAATTTGGAGAACTTGTGACTGAATTATCCTTATTCTTCCTTATCTTTTAGGTTGAGTTTCCCAATTACATTGAACTGTAATCCCGAGCCTTTGTGGGTCCTTATCTTCCTCCAACAGAGAACATCAACATCCATCCAGCCTTCTTGCTAAACCTTCCATAGATGTTTCAAACTTCCTATCCAATGAGAGGATTGCATTGCGATTTCTCCTGGATCCAGCTTCCAGAGAGTCAACGTGAGCCTGCATATCGGAAACAATTGCATTCACCTGCAACTGAGCTTTGAACTGCTTCATGGGAGTTCCATCAGCCATGGCGGAATTGCACAAGAAATTGAATTTGATGGCCTAGGAGTAGCTCTAATACCAAAAATGTCAGGTCCTTAGATCCGACAAGGTCAATTTTTTGATAATTAAGAGACTTAGAGAAGAATTTAGGGAGAACTGAGAGGAAGAATCGGAGAAAGAGAGGGAAACAAAACTAGGCGAGAGAGAAAGCAAAGTCAAGAGAGAGAAAAAGCAAAGTCAAGAGAGAGAAATTGAGAGAGAAACAGAGAATTTCTGGAAATATGCTTTTTAGATGCCTTTGTGTCACGAAACAAGAGGAAGGCCGGAAGTATAAGAATTTTTGCTGCGGATATTAAGTATAGTTAGCTATTTTCTTTCCATTATTAATTAGAGCCCTTTTCCATTTCCAGCTAGTAGTTTGTTAGGCTGTTATGCCAGGTGTAAATGAGGCTAGAATAGGACAAAAGAATCTGTTAGAGGAGAGAGGATCTGCTATGACAGCCCCTATAGGTCCTATAAATTCTATGCCAGTCTGCTGGATGGGCATGAATGAATTAACCAATTTCTGATTCCATTCTCTATATTCTCTCTCCATTTCTCTCTCTCTTCTCTCTTCTTCCTATTCTAACTTCCCTCCTCACTCACGGTTCTGTAGTGACTGCTTCCAATTCACTTCGAGTTGGAAGATCGGCTGTGGCCTCAGCGTAGCTATGACATTTGGTATCAGAGCCTCGGTGCTGGCAAGAAGTATTAAGACCACAGAAGATGGCCGAAGGAACACGCATGAAGAACATGGAGTCACAGCTCCAGCAACTCAGCTCGATGGTGGGAGAATTTCAAGATCGGGTGGACCGCTTAGAAGTCAGCAACCAAAAAAATCATGATGCGATCATGACAGTAGATCGTAGGGTGGAAGGAGGACTTAATCAAATGAGAGAAGATATCAACCAGATGAGGGAGAAGATGGGTAATCAGCTTCAACAGTTTATGCTGATGTTTACTCGCCAAAATTAGGTTAGGTTGTCTCCTGATTTTCCTCATAGAGATAGAAACGACCCTATATTACAAAATGGGAGGGTGAATCCAGAAAATAGAACCCATGAGATGGTGGTCGAGCAAGGTGATGACACTGAGACGTTGTTCGGAGGGGAACGAGAAGACCGAATTGTACCCCCACCACAAGGGTTTTCCATGCCTCGAATGGAGATACTCGTGTTTGAGGGAACCAATCCTAGGTGGTGGGTTAGAAAGTGTGAAAGGTTGTTTAAGTGGTATAATGTACCAGGAGAAAGGAGGGTTGCTTTGGCGGCAGCTTACTTTGATGACGGGGTGGATGCATGGTTCCAAGGGTGGACTCGAGGGCGAGAGCACTACACTTGGAGGGAGTTCTCTGAACGTTTGTGTGAGAGGTTCGGGGAGAACAGCATGTCGGACACTATTGAAGAATTTAATAAACTAAGATAGGCTGGTGATGTTAGAACCTACTTGAGAAGGTTTGAGGAGCTGAGATCTTCGATGAGTAGCCATGATCCTCACCTAACGGAGGCGTATTATGTCTCTAGCTTCCTCAGTGGCCTGAGCGAAGAACTGAGGCCTATGGTAAAGATGATTAGGCCACGAACCTTGGAGCAAGTGGCTAAGAGTGCTAGGTTGCAAGAAATGGTAGTGGAGGCCTTGTTAAAGAAGCAGAAGGTGCAGCAACATAGATCTACACACGCAGGGAGTTGGTAGCAAGGAGGAAGTAGCAAGGGGGTTGACAAGGAGATGGTGAGGAGTAATGTCGGAGGAAGGAATTTTGCTAATTCCAACCCGGGTGGAAGGCCTAATGATCCTAGACGGCAACCCGGTTCTTGTTACAGGTGTGGGGACAGATATTTCCCGGGGCACCAATGCAAACGGCAGTTGCTATGATTGGAGGGCCGAGGGGAAGAAGAAGTAGACAACGAAGAGGAAGTGGAAGTAATCGGTGAAGAGGGAATAGAGGATAATGGGGAGATCTCCCTCCATGCACTCAAGGGAATCACCAATAACAAGATAATTAAGGTGAAGGGCAAGACGAAGGGAGGCAACTTATCAATCCTAATTGACAGCGAATGCACCCACAGCTTCCTCGACGACGGCACTACCAAGAAACTGAAGTGTCAGCTCACTAACACAATGCCTCTGAGTGTCAGTGGCTAATGGAAACCGGGTAGTGAGTAACATGACCTGCCTGGGGTTCATGTGGGAAATGAAGGGGGAGAAGTTCGAGGCAGATCTCAGGCTGCTGCAATTAGGAGGGTGCGATGTCGTTTTAGGGGTGGACTGGATGAAGAAAGTGAGCCCCATATGTTTTGATTTCAACCGTATGGAGGTGACCTTTGAAAAGGAAGGGAGAAGAATGACACTCACTGGTGGGAGAGAGATTGCTACCTACAAGATGATCACAGGAAGGAGATTGCAAAGTGTCCTCAGAAGCAAGTGGAGTCAACTTACGCAGCTGTTCTCCATCGTGGAAGTGGAAGGAAATACAAAGGAAGAGGAGCCAGGGGAGCTTCAGCTCATGGTCAGTCACCAACAAGGGAGAACCGACCAGGTATGCACCTTACCACTTATTGATGAATTGTTGGAAGAATTTAAGGACATCTTTTTGGAACCAAATACCCTTCCTCCTAACCGAGCTTTGGACCATGCCATTAACCTAAAACCAAACACTGAGCCTGTAAACATCAGATCCTACTGCTACCCCCCTCCCCAAAAAATCGAGATTGAAAGAATGGTGAAAGAAATGATGAGCCAGACTTTCATTAGACCAAGTCAGAGTCCATTTGCCTGCCCAGTTTTGTTAGTTAAGAAAAAGATGGGTCCTGGCGTTTTTGTGTAGATTATCGCCAGCTTAACACTTTAACCATCAAGGATAAGTTTCCCATACCCCTTATTGAAGACCTATTGGATGAGCTTAACCTGGCCCAATTCTTTTCCAAGCTGGACTTGCGCTCGGGCTACCACCAAATCAGGATGAGGCCCGAGGACGTCCACAAGACTACCTTCCGTACCCACCATGGCCATTTTGAGTTCTTGGTGATGCCCTTTGAACTCACCAACGCCCTGGTCACCTTCCAATCCTTAATGAACCAGGTCTTTGAACCCTACCTAAGGAAATTCATACTTGTGTTTTTTGATGATATCCTTGTTTACAGCCCAACCTAGGACCAATACCTTAGCCACCTAAGAACCACTTTTGAGGTCCTTAGAAACAACCAGCTATTCATCTAAAAGTCCAAGTGTGCATTCGATCAGGACCAAGTGCAATACTTGGGGCACCTAATCTCGGGCAAGGGAGTCAGCACCGATCCACGGAAGGTGGAGGCAATGCTCAATTGGCCAAAACCCACAACCATCAAGTCTCTTAGGGGTTTCCTTGGGCTCACCGGATATTACCGCAGATTTGTAAAGAGATATGGGGTTATCAGCAAACCCCTCACTAACTTGTTGATGAAAGGAAACTTCCAGTGGGGGCAGGAAGCAAAAGATGCCTTTGAAAGATTGAAGGTGGCAATGAGCGAGGTTCCCACGTTGGGACTGCCGGATTTCAGTAAGCCTTTTGTGCTGGAAACAAATGCGTGTGGAGGAGGGATCGGGGCTGTGTTGATGCAGGATGGCAGGCCAATGGCTTTCTTAAGCCAAGCCCTCAATCCAAGGCACTTAGGCTTGAGTATATATGAGAAAGAGATTTTGGCTGTTCTTATGGCTGTTGAGAAGTGGCGGCACTACTAGAGGTCGGAAGGTTTGTGATAAAAACGGATCACGAGTCCTTGAAGTTTCTACTACAACAAAAGCTCCAAACCCAGTTGCAAAAGAAGGGGATGGCAAAATTAATGGGGTTAGATTATTCCATACAATATAAGAAGGGGAAGGAAAACGTGGCCGCTGATGCCCTATCAAGGTGTCCAGAGGAAGGTGCTGCAGCCCCCATAACCGTGGTGATTCCTGAATGGTGCAAGGAGGTAGTGGATAGCTATGAAGGAGATGAACGCATCCAGAGCCTGCGGGAGAAATTAGCCCTGGGCAGCAAGGAAACTGAAGACTACACCATGGTTGATGGACTGTCGAGGTATAAGGGAAGAATTGTAGTGGGCCACGATGAGGAACTCAAGAAAAAAATCCTACAGTCCCCGCATGACTCTCCCCTATGGGGGCACTCAGGTATCCAAAACACTTACTTGAGAGTGAGGCAGTTGTTCCATTGGCTGCAACTTCAGAAAGCAGTAAAAGAATTCGTGATGCGGTGAGTAGGGTAGCTAACCTCGGGTTACCCGATTTCAGCAAGCCTTTCGTCCTAGAGACAGACGCTTGTGTAACAGGGGTTGGGGCAGTCCTAATGCAGGAGGGAAGGCCGTTAGCCTTCCTCAGCCAGGCTCTTGGTGCTAAGCATGTGGGGCTTAGCATCTATGAAAATGAGTTTTTAGCTGTGTTAATAGCTGTGGATAAATTGAGGCATTATTTGGAGGGGGGAAGGTTTGTTATCAAGACAGATCATGAGAGCTTAAAGTTTCTTTCACAACAGAAATTGCACACCCAACTTCAAAAGAAAGGGATGTCCAAGCTGATGGGATTAGATTATAGAATTCAGTACAAGAAAGGAAAGGAAAATGTGGCTGCGGATGCCTTCTTTAGATGTCATGAAGAAGGGAGTTTGGTCACCATTACTGCTTTAGTACCCAAGTGGTGCCAAGAGGTAATAGCCAGTTATGAAGGGGACGAGAAAGTAAAGGCCTTGTTGGAAAAAGCAGCTATTAGTTGAGATGGGGACGAAGATTACTCCTTGGTGGGAGGCTTGCTAAGACACCAAGGAAGGCTGGTGGTAGGAAACAATGGTGAACTCAAGAGGAAGATAATATAGTCCCTGTATGGGTTTGCTGTGGGGGGGCACTCAGGGGTGCAGAATACCTATGCACGGGTGAAGCAGTTGTTCTTTTGGCCAGGGCTCAAAACGGAAGTGAAGAAGTTCGTAGCAGCCTGTGACATCTGCCATAGGTGCAAGAGTGAAACCGTGGCCTACCCAAGCCTTTTGCAGCCACTACCCGTTCCGGACCAAGCATGGGAGAGTTTGTCTATGGATTTCATTGAAGGACTACCAAAATCGGAAGGTAGGGATAGCATTTTGGTGGTAGTCGAGAGGCTAACCAAGTTCGGGCACTTTATAAGACTCACACACCCCTTTACAGCCCAAGATGTGGCTAGAGTTTTCTTGGATCAAGTGGTAAAAATGCATAGAGTTCCTAAGACCATAATATCAGACCGAGATAAAATTTTTACCAACCTTTTATGGCGGGAATTGATGAGGGCGCTGGGCACAAGGTTGAACATGTCCACGGCTTATCATCCTCAAATGGACGGCCAAACAGAAAGGGTTAATCAAGGGTTGGAAACATACTTAAGATGTGTAAGTTTCCTACATCCTAAGAGCTGGCACAGGTGGTTATCCTTGGCCCAATGGTGGTACAACTCTAACCACCACACATCCCTTAAGATGTCCCCGTTCGAAGCCCTGTTTGGCTACAAACTGCCTATTTTACCAGCAATGGGCAACTATTCAACGGTGGCCACCGTGGAGGAATATTTGCAGCTAAGAAAGGAGGTTTTGCAGCAGCTAAAAAATGAGTTAGCTTCAACTCAAAATAGGATGAAGCAAATTTTGGATCGCAAGAGAAGTGAGAGGAACTTTGAGGTGGGAGAAGAAGTGTATTTGCGGCTTCAGTACCCTCATTTGAAGTCTATATCCCACGGACAAGTGTCCAAGCTTAGCCCAAAATATTATGGGCCCTTTCCCATAATTGCTAAGATCGGACAAGTAGCCTATCGATTGCAACTTTCGGAGAACTCCCACATCCACCCAGTGTTCCATGTGTCCCTCTTGAAGAAGTTAGTAGGAGCACAAAGGGTGAGTCCCTCTCTACTTACGCTGCCTAGGGAAAATTGTGAAGCTCTAGAACCAGAGGCCATAGTGGACAAGTGAGTCATTTACCAACAAGGGGCACCACTAATCTAGGTATTAGTCTAGTGGCGAGATAAGATGGCTGAGGACAGCACTTGGGAGTACTTTCCTGATTTGCTCAAGCAGTTCCCAAGATCAGCCAATCTTCTCAGCATTCTTGAGGACAAGAATTCTTGAACAAGGGGGGAAATGTCATGCTACGAGACATACCTTGGAATAAATTTTGATTTTGATTTTGATTTCTTGCATTCTGTTAGTATTATTCTGTTAGTGTTATTTCAGCCATTTCAATTTCTGTAATGTTGTGATTCCAAGTTTGTTAGAAGTTGTTAGCTCAAAGGAATCCATATGCAAGTGGAGCGAGCTAGCCGAGGCGGTTACAACAGCTAGGCTGTAAGGAATCTTCCTTGGCTGGTTGTATAAATTTTCCTCTACCCATTTCCGATATTTTTATGAAAAAGAATATTAGATCATCCATTCTCTCATAGTATCTTCCTCTCTGTTTCTCTCTGACTTCTCCCTCTCTACTTAATTTCTTCCTCACCTCACTACTTAGTCGTTAGAAGATATCTTCCCATTCATAGTGAATAGGAAGAAAGAAGGCTTGTTAGGATCAAACCGTGACACTCTTTTTGATCACGCTCACTCTGTCTAGGGGATTTCCAATCACAACCAAGTTAGATCACATAAGATATTCACCCCTATCCAATGGAGGTCAATGGATCCTATTAGCAAGCACCTGCCTCCATACACCACTGGACAGAGATCACAGATGGAGTATCCCCATATCTCACACTAGATGGTTCCATTCAACGATAAATCCTTGACACTAATGCACAAGAGAACTTTGTCGCTTCCAATCAAAGGACTAGATACACAATCGAGAATCAACAACAGATCATTAATCTTCAAAGTCATGTGATATGTCGCAAGCGTCACATTCAGCGGATGTTCAATCAGCACCCACTCACATGTCTACTATATGCATCTCATGCAATGTGGCATGTGACTCACCACCCTATTACCATTAGCATCTCATGCTAATAAGTGATAGTAGTCCATGTGCTGATCCATAATCGATAAACCATATTCCTCTTCTGATAAATCTGAGAATCAGGAATTCCTTTAAGAAATCTTGAACTAAAGATTTTCGTCACATTATTCTTAACTCTTAAGAATAGGTTCTCTACCAGGAAATTTAGAGACTCATTCATAAAGGAAAGATAGAGAGTATGAATGAAAATATGATCTTTTATTAATTATCAATAATACATCATAAGTGCCACTCACACACATCTCATATAGTGTAAATCTAGCATTTAAGGCACTATCACTAACAATTATCACTGGTCAATAGGGTCGATGTCAGAATTGATATCAGAACAAAGGAAAATGTGGAATAATTTTGATTTAGAATTGGTCCAGCACATCAAGGAAATCATCACCCTAGTGATACAGACAAACCCTTAATGATCAAACCCAAGAGATGTAAATATCACCACTCTAAGATGTTAATCAATTGAGAAGAGTCAAATAAGTTCACCATCCAATGGAATCCACTAAAGAGATAAGAAAGCAGTAGATAAATCAAAAGACTTGAATTTTTATTTAACTCTAAAAGTTATATTTTACAAGGGAACTCTAGTTTAAATTGACAAACTTGAAACAACCCTCCCAGCATCTTAGACCACTATGCTAAATCTTCATTTTCCAAGACCACAATTTAATGACTAGAAATCTTAACTAATCTGCTGGATCATTAACCTTTGGGAAAACAAAACACACACCTAGAAACGTATTCTTTCCAGTGGGAGCATTTTGAAGAAAAATGGGCACAATTTTTCCTAGTAGGTCAGAATTGTTGTAGAACTTTATTCATGAGAAACTAGACTAGTGGAGCGTTCAAAATCCTCCAGAAAATGGCCTTGACTCGGGTGCAAAATAGATACCAAATTCTTCCAATGTCATTGAAAACTTAACCAACTTGAACCACCAAGTCGAATTCATCAAGAAATGAACTAGCAGAGGGAACAGTAGACACTCCCATGTTATTATGGCATGAATAGGCTGCCAGAAATTGCCGAATCTTAGGTTTATTAATGTTTTGCATAAGAATAAAGGGAAAAAGGAAAAGAAAAGAGAGAAAGGAAAGGAAACCTTGGAAAGTTGTAAACTGGGTCTGCTTTGCTAAATATTTTTGCCAGAACCAGCAGATTGGAGTTGCAGCTGACTTAATTAATGCGGATATTTTATTTTTGTTCCCTGGTGCTGTTTGCAGAGTTGGTTTAGATCCTTGGTGCGGAAATTCAGAGGACCTTTGGAAGGTTATCGGAGCTCCTATTCTCCTGTCAACTTCTGAGGAGGTTGTGTGTGAAATAGCAGTAGCAGTTTTCGATCATTTGGGCTGCTTTACTAACCAAGCAAATGTTGCATGTGATCAGATTCTTCAGTTTATGGAAACTGGCTTTAATCCAGTCACAATATCAAAAGTGGGTTTGTGCACTCGGTGCAAGTCATCAGTATTTCCGTAGTTATTCATGCTACCATTCTGGGGCTTAATTCTTTACTCCCTCTTGCAATATAATATATTCATTTGGTTGTAGTCGCCCTTGAAATACTGAATTTGAATAATTGACTCAATTCTTGCAGAGATTTTGCATTCGAACTTCTCTGTTCACCCAAAACTATAGATAATTGAATGGGCAAATTAGTACTGATGCTTTGTTTGTTTGTTATACAACAAGCTTTTCCTCTTGAGACTTGTGCTTGATACATGTACTAAAATTACAGGATGGAGACCAGACTTTTTCACCATGTAAGTAAAGTAGGTAACTATGTCAGCGGTTAAGGTCTCACATCGGCAGATACGATTGCAAATAGCAGCAGTCTTTTTATGTACTGGAAATCTCATTCCGATCAAAATTGAAAATTCTTAGATTGGTGAAATGGGTAACCTGCTTAGCCAGTAAGTTTTGTTTTGGGGAGTTTATATATTAAAATTGGTTCATGCTATTTGTACATTATTTATGTACATCTTGGACTACACAAGGTACATAAATGACATAAATATCCCTTGTTTCATTGTACTTCACTGCGCCTCATCACCTTGGGTGAGGGCATTTTAGACATTGGTACATCATTGTGTAGTCCAGGTGTACACAATAATCTACCAATAGTATTTTTTTTTCTCCTAATTCGAACAGTTTTTGTGAAATGATCTCCTCTGCGCGCGCGCGCGCGCAACCCCAACCATTTGTCAACCCTGAAACCCCCCATCCCTGGGATACATGCACGGGCGATTTGGGGTTTATTTATTTATTTTTAAATATATAATGCATATAATATGTAAGAAAATAATTACCTACAAAGAGATACAAGGTGAGAATATGTTATTATAATTAAAATATATTTTCTTGAATCTTAAAAATAATTCTTATAGTTGTAAAACTTGGACAAATTATGAATTTTAGATAAATTAACTGTTGAGATGTAACTTACATAGAAGTCTAGAATTTATGTAGTCAATCCCATATAGTGGGATAAGTTTAGAATTCATGTAGTCAATTTCACATAATGAGATAATGACTGGATATGTTGTTGATGATATTTTTAATTTTTAACCAATTCATGTCTTACGGATCCATGTTATATTGTAAAATATATTATATAATATTACAGACCAAATGACCAAAAAATTCTCGACTTTGACCTCTTTTACATTTGGGTATCTAACTCTCCATTTGATCTTATTGCTTGACTAGTGTTGATACTTGATCTTATTGCTTGACTAGTTTTTAGTATCAACAGATTTTATAATTAATTACTAATGTGGCAATTTAAACTTAAGAGTTAAATTCTCACGTGGTAAGGTTTTCATAATTACAAAAAGTATTTTTAATGTTAGAGAAAATACAACGAGTACTTTTGAAATTTATTGTTATGTTATAATTTTTTTTCATTCGTTAATCATTATTAAATATTAAAAAATAATCAAAATACTTTTATTATTTGAGAACTTTTCTCATTTCTAATTTTTATTTCTCTCTTAACTAACGATGACAACAACAACAAATACAATGACAATGACAACATTCTAGATAGCAAATCTAGAATGATTTGATCGATGGTAACTTGCAAAGACAACAGTTGTAAGCGTGTCTCTCTCTCTCTCTTTGCAATAAATTTGGGTTCATCATGAATCATTTGGGTTTATTGTCCTTGATTTGGAATGATTTGAATGTGGGATGCTAGGATGGTTTGGTAGCAACAAGGTGGCACAAACAAAGGCAGCATAAATATTTCTCTTTCTTTCCTTCTTTCTTTCTTCTTTGCAATAAAGGTTCATCGTGGATGAACCCAAGTAGATGGGTTCATTTATGATTATTTGTGGGGTGCTCTAAAAATTATTCTTAGTCATAAGCAATTTCCATTAAGACCAAAGTTCCCGAAAGAGTCTGGGACAAGAGTTACCCAGGGCCCCAGAGTTCTCCGGGTTAGTCTAGCGTTCTCATTTTGCATAGTCCAAAGTCTCTTTCAGAGTCTTCTGGATGAAAGATACCCGGTGGCCTCAAACTCTTTGGGACCACCCGAAGAAATTCATCGGGGCGTCTCGATTCCAAAGATATCTCTAGGCCATCCGACCTCACCCGATGCACCTATCGGAGGAGTCTGAGGACTTATCTATGGACCCCACCTAATGTCTATAAATATTTGTCTCTTCCATGGAAAATTGACTTTTTGGATTTTTTAACCTTCTCTCTCTAAGACTTACCCGAAAAACCTATCCTTTATGTTACCCTTCGGGACACCAGAAGACATCTTAATACACACATCATACCTACTTATATTTGCGTACTCGTACACGAACTTCTTAGACTACATTGTATGACTTAGGCATCGGAGGGCCCGCATGGGAAAGATCCTTGTGTGCCCATCTAACGTCGTTTGTGGTTGCAAATTCAACCAAGTCATTGATCCTCGAAGACCCATTAGAAGCAGAAGCCTTCCCCAAAGACCCTTCAAGACGACCTTACTCTCGAATCACTAAAGACTCTCACGGGTTTGCGATCTTAAAGGCCCCAAAATCCCCATCTAGTCTCCTGAAGCTCTAGTCTTCTAAGATTGTTGATTTAGTTCAAACCTAGTTGACCTCGCTTGCGACATATTAAACCCTTTATCTAGCTGTGGAACTTTGCTTTGACTATTTCAGAGATAAATAAATTTAATTGTTGTAGTTTGACAATAACAATTGAGTGTCGTCTGTGGGAAATAAGAAAAAAGTCATCCTCTACTGCGAAACTCGCAAGGGTCATTTGTGTGAAGATGTTGCCTCAACACTCCCACTTCAGCTTGCAGTGCCTCTTGATAAATCATGCTACAAATCCTCCAGGGTGGTATCGGGGAGCTTTTTGCGAGGTTTTTCTCCTATTATTATGAGCCTTCAAAGGCTTTTCTCCTACTATTACACCGGCCTGCAAAGGAAAAGCATTCTTTCCCACCGTCCTTCTTGAGAGTTCTCAGGGCAAGCTGCTTGAGGACCAATTTGATAATGTGGGAGCACTAGGAGATGTGCCTCTCATTCATGTCCTTTTGAAGCTGGAATTTGATGATGAGGTTAATAACTCCCTAATCTTGTCGGCCCCTAAGGAAGATCGAACCCTAAAGTTGTTCAAAAGTGGAGCGACGTCTTCCTCAGGGATGATTGGGTCGGACAGTTTCATAGGTCAATCCTATCCCGTCCCAAGCACGACGAAACACCTCGAGCTTCCTGGCCGGCTGTCGAACCACTCCAGAATTAGAGATCTATGTTTGCATCTCTTCTCTAGTTTGCAGCAAAGTGCACCCTAGGTCATCTCTCACAAGGAGCCTCACTTTCTTCTACCAACAAAGGAGAACCAATACAAATAATAGTTTGTTTAGGGGGGGGTTTTTGACAGAAAATTAATTGGCGAAACAGAAAGATAAAGATGGATGAAAAATCAGTAAAAGATATGCAACCGGCTGTGTATTTGTCTCCTATGTGAAATCTTCCTCGTCCAACCTATATACCTTGGCTTGCTAGATGTTTTGATGTCCGGATAACAAACTCAAAGCATCCCCAACAACCGTCCAAGGATTAGACTGATTGGAACAACAAAATGAATACATAAATCTCTTGTAAACAAAATGCAGCCATTCACTCTCTATTCAACCTATCCGGACCTATGCAAGAACAACCGTTCAAGCACATAATATTCATTTCCTAGATGTTATACCAACCGGCTATAACATTCTGCTCTCTAAAGCATTTAACAGAAAATGAAACCATACAAATTCACACAAACCTGCCATGAACTCCATGCATTCACAAATCTATTCAAACTAAACCAAATAGAAATGAATAAGAAACAAACAACAAACCAGATTCTTGTAGCTCATCCGGGACTCAAATTCCACATGGATTCAAGACACACAACCGGTTACAAATGCTCTAGCCTATCATTACAACAAGGAAAACAAAATGGAACAAAAGATGTAGAAAACAGAAAAATGCTACAACAACAAAAACGGGCAGAATCCCCTCTATCTCCTCCTCTTCCTCCTCCTCTGGAAATTCATGTTAAGAGGCCTTAAATACATGGCTAAGAAAGGAAAGGCTAGGGAGGCTAAGGTTGGGCCTAGCCCAACAGAAAACAAGTGAGCCCAAAACAGCACAATGAGTAGCCCAAGTCTGCTCCTTGAAAGTAGGCCCAAGCTCCTTTAGTTGAGCCACTTCTCTAGCCCATCCAATATTCCCTAAAGCCTGGATCCATAGAGTAGAGGTAAGATAAAAAATAGTGCAAGGACAATTTGAAGCATAATAAAATAGAAACAATGAAATATCAGCAAAAATTGCTTCAAATGGCCTAATAAGAATGAGGTGAAATGCCAAAATATGGTATAAATATGCATGCTATCACTTCCTTACTTCCTCGGATATACCTTATCCAAGCCCGAGGGAATTCTGAAGTAGAGGGCGTTTTGTTAACTCAAGTAGAGGCAGGAGTTGGAGAGTTGCGCATGTTAGTGTTAATGCCCTAATGCTAGACTTAGATGGCATTTGACATTTATATTTATGGGACTAATGATGTAATTCTTAGAATATGTAATAAAATATATTTTTATATTTGAGGTCATATCTTTATTCATAGCTCTCCAATCATTATATGTGAATGAGTCCTTAGATTTCCTATTGAATGTCGTATTCTTAAGTGTTAAGAATATATGACAATTGACCTTTGTAATAAAGATATCTTAATGGTTATTCTCAGTCCTTAGACTTCTCAAATGAGGACTATGGTTAGTCAAGTACGGACTGGCACATGAGATACTACATTTGATTAGTATAAGATGCTAATGATGAAGGACGATGAGTTGTAACATCCTTGACCTTAGAAATAATTAATTTATGGGTTTTAAGGTGATTTATCGAGTTATGTGGGGTTTTAAGAAAATTAATGAAAAATATTAAATTCAGTATGTTTTGGGATTAAGATAATGTATTTATTGAGGATTTGAGGAATTTAATAGGAAATATTAAGTTTACTATGTTTGGTGAATAAAAAGGAATTGGAAGAATTTTTGAAAGTTTTGGAGTAAAAGTGGAATAAAGGGAACTAGAGACAGCAACACAATAAGTAAAAAATATGTGCATCACTAAATGAAGTTGAGGCCAGATCAAGCAGTAGTGGCGCGCATAGAAGCATGGTTGGTCGTGGGTTCGAGGCTGCTGGTGTGCGGGAGGTTGGTTGTTTTTTGCTGGAATTTTTCCCAGCACAGTAAGACGCCAAAAGATGTCGTTTTCAGAGGCATACGGCCACCTTAGGCAGCCGCCACGTGGCGCACGTTGGTGCCTCTCTTGCCACCCATTCATTTTACCTTCAATTTGGCTTCAGAATTCTGCCAATTTACAGCCACGTTGCAATCAAATTGGAGCATTAATTTAGTTAAAACAGTGGGTTAAACCATGGTTTGAGGGAGAAAACAAGGGGCACCCAAGCCTATAAATAGGCAACTCGAACAAAGGAAGAAAGCATAAGTAAGTGAGCAGTCTTTGAGAGGAAGAGCTCCAGAAAGGTATGACCATTTATGAATTCTAATCTATTAGATTAATTGAGTTTAAGTTTATTTTGTTTTAAATAATTAATTAGTTAATTAGTTAGTTAAATTAAATTAGTAGTTAAGTTGAAGTTTATTTTAATTAATTAGTTTAGTAAGTTAATTAGTTAAGATAATTAGTTGGATTGGTAAATTAGTTAAACTAATGAATTTAGACAGTGGTTAATTAATTAACTACTTAGCCTCATGTATATATATAATTGTGGTAAGGGCGTTGCGGGTACGCTGTCAGTTTGTACAATGAAATAGAGTTGGTCACCGAGCAACAAACAAATTAAGGTAAGGGTTTAAATATGCTCTGTGTGTAAATTTCTTTTGTCATGGCTTCAATAAGATATTGAGGAAATGCCTAGGCATGAGGCAGTGGATTGTTGACCGTGAGGGTCCTAGGACGGGGTCATAGAGGAAACTACTAAGGGCCACCTAGAGCCTAAGATAGGTGCGGTGGATAGGCTTGCATGCACGTTGTACTTCATTTTTATCTATGATGTCATGCTCTTTAATTTACTGCATTGCATATTGGTTTTACTGAGTCCCCAGACTCACCCCCCTTACTCCAACTAACCCAACAGATGGCTCAGGGACTAAGAAAGGGAAAGCAGTAGTGGTGGAAGAGTCGCCAATTAACAGTAATTGCGGGCAATGAGAATGTGGGTCATGTACGTGTCATTAATGTAAATTATATGTGCTCTGTACTTGGCTACGGAAGATGGTTGTGATTTAAATAAAACTTGCTTTGGATCAAGTTAAGGTTCCCACTATGAGTAACTCAGTAAGTGTGAACTAGTTATGCTTGACCATTGGAGTACTGTATTGGGCATGTTGGTATTTATTTGTTTTATTTGAAATTGGATTTATATTTTAAGGGCCTAATTGGTTTCGAGAATCGAGTATGTACTCGTCGCTTATACATTATAAAGCCGAATTTTCGATAATCGAAGGCAGCGAAGCTTGGACCCCACCCAAGGCGCCTAATATTATTTTAATATTTTATGTTGGCATGGCATAGTCGTCCTTCGAGACTGGCCAAGGTTGTAACTGTAGATTACGGTGGCACCCGGTAGTGGGGCCAGGGTGTCACAAGGTGGTATCAGAGTGGGGTTAGGGAAGGGTTGTTGGGTCAATAAATTTTGAAGTTGTGAATGCATACCTTGAGTAGGGTAGATCATAATTGGGAATAAAATACTTTCCCGGTAAAGGCATGTGATGTGATATGAGCTTGCTTAGGGAAAAGTGTTTCCGGGATAGCAAGCAGTGAGATGTGTGTCTTGATTTTTGAGCCTTTGTGTAGGGAAAGGTAACTTGTTTGAGTTTTGGACCTGATCCTTGATTTTGTGTATGCAGATTACCCTCATGGAGTTTGGTGGACCGAGCTATATCATACCCGACCCTAAACCCTCTCTGCCGCTTTTGGACCTTTTATTTAAGCAATGGGAGTACGAGTTGCTCACTCAAATAGGAGGTGGGCAACATGAGGACGAAAGAGTGATTAGCTATTTATGCCGTGTAAACCAATTTTTTCGAAATACAATACAAGCAGATATATGGGGGATCGTTGAAAAATAAGTCTTATTTGTTAAGAAATATATGAATGAGGCTTGGAGACAGCTACTTGATAATTATGTTTGGGACGTGAACTTTCTGTTCAACTATGGCAGTTTCATTCGAGCTATCGAATGACAGGCAAACGAATGGGACCCCAGCATAATGCCCTATGATGTGATGGGGATTGGGGCATTTCCTATTGCATTGCCAGCCGAGGCAGACATATGGGGACCTAAGGAAGAGGTGTCACTAGGAACCCATTCCAGTAAGGAAAGTAATGGGGACTTGACTTACCTGGCTGATGAGGCGACTTCGCGAGCAGTGGAAGATAACGCAAGTGCAGCCTAGTCGACGATAGATATTAGGCATAGCACCCAATTTTGTATTGTATAAAGTTGTACAGTAACAGGGTTTAATGTGGTATATGGAGTTGACTTAACTAATGTGATGTACATATTGAACATATAATAATAATAAAAAAAAAAGTTCTTACATTTAGTAAGTTTGTGTTGCTAACCCTTGGTAATGTGAAATTAAAAAGAAAATGGTGGTGGTGTACAGATGGCACTTGTGACACGACGAAGTGCTCTCATGTCAAACACCTCCCAGTCGGAAAATGCTACACGAAGACCCTCGGCAGAAGTGACAGAACACTCTGAAGAAGCTCAGAGTCACTGTGTGGGGGTAAAAGCATCTACTGATCGACAAGTGGACACTGAGGCAGCAACCTGGTTAAAGGCGTTCATGGACTTGCGGCCTTCGACATTCAAGGGGAAACTTGAAGCTGACCCGAGCATGGCCGAATATTGGTTGGAAGACGTTTGCCAATTATTAGAATTCATGGATTGCCCAAAGAGGCAGTGGGTAAGATGCGTCACTTTCATGTTAACTGAGCAGGCCAGACTATGGTGGCGGTCTACGACTGAGACGTTGAAGGAACAAAACGCTTGATTGGCAAGACCTAGGGGACAACCACGTGTAGTTGATTGGGAGCAATTCACAGAAGCCTTCAATGAGAAATATTATCCGCATGACTGGCAGCTTTAAAAGAAATGAGACTTTATGGAGTTAAAGCAGTCGTCTCATTTGACAGTGTCATAGTATGAGGACGGATTTGTGAAATTGTTGAAGTATATGCCAACTTACATATTGATAGAAGCTGACAAAATCGAGCGGTTTATCTAAGGCCTACGCCCCGAGGTGCGACGGGGGATGAGTTATGTAGAAACAAACACCTTTCGGAATGTAGTTATGAAAGCGGTAAATATTGAGAAGAAGTTAATGAGTTATGCAGAAATTACTTGAGGAAAAGAAGCAACTGAGGATGGACAAAAGAAAGCCACAACGAGGCGGGGGTATCAATTCAGCCATCCAGAGGCAGGCAAATTTAAAAAAGAAACAAGAGTATGCCTTTACTGCCACAAATCTCACCAATGGAACTCCCCGTGTAAGGTTGTCAGGACTGCAAAGGGATGTTATCGTTGTGGTGAGATGGGACACATTGCAAGAAATTGCCCAAAAGGGGCAGAAATATCTGTGGTCACGCCTACTCCACCAACCAGTGGCACCCAGAGAATGCCGGTTGTATGCTTCAACTGTAATATGCCAGGGCATATCGCTTCTCGATGCCCACAACGTGACAAGGCCGAGCAAGTGAGGTAGACTATAGGAAAGGCACCAGTGACTACGGGAAGCGTGCTCAACCTCACCAAGACTGACGCAGCCGTCGATCCGCAAGTAATTGAAGGTACGCTCCTGGTCCAGAACACATGCATGCATGCATTGATAGACTCAAGGGCTACACACTCTTTTATATCATATGTTGTCGTAGATTCGACAAATTTAAGTACCAAGGCGTCATGTGTGCCTATGAGCGTGCAAACCCTGATGGGGACTTGGTCTTATTTGCACCGGGTAGTGCCAGAGTGCGAAATTTGGATAGATGGAGCCATGTTTCCAGTAGATTTGAATTTATTAGAAATCTGAGATTTCGATGTCATACTAGGCATGGACTTCTTGTTCCAATATCAAGCTCGGTTAGACTGTGGGAAGTGAATAGTTAAGCTAACAAGGTTTGATGGGTAGGTTAGAAGGTTTGTCGGAGCTCAAGTAGGGCAACCTCTGAAAATTATATCCGCCTTGGGAGCTAGAAAATATTTGGACAAAGGAGCCCTAGGGTATGCTGTGCAAGTGGTAGCTAATGAAAAAGCTCAGAAGAAGGTAGAGACTGTGGAAATTGTAAAAGAATACCCAGACGTATTCCCAGAAGATCTACCAGGCTTACCCCCGGACAGGGAAATTGAATTTACCATTGACTTGGCCCCTGGAGCCCAAATGAACCCAATATCTATACTGCCTTATAGAATGGCCCCAGCTGAGTTACGGGAACTTAAGACCCAACTTCAGGATTTGCTGGACAAGGGCTTTATTCGCCCTAGAGTGTCACCTTGGGGGGCGCCAGTGCTATTTGTACGCAAAAAGGATGGGAGTTTGAGAATGTGCATTGATTATCGTGCAATTAATAAGGTGACCATTAAGAACAAGTATCCATTACCAAGGATAGATGACTTGTTCTATAATACCCCATATTTTTGTGAAGATGTCACGTATTTTAAGTGAGTTTAAAATATCGAAAATATGTTTGAATTGGCAACAAGTGACTGACTCAGTCGTAGGGAGTACCCTAGAGCTTAGATACCTAAGGTTAAAGGTATATTTTTGATGAGCGTCTCGAGACAAGATTTATGACACTGAAAGAAATCAAATCAGAAATGATTTTCGGTTAAGCTAAGTTGTAGCTTAAAAAGACTGAATGATGGTAAGGGGCTTCCGAAAAATTGTATATATTGAGTAATTTTGAGTTATTAATTTTGGAATTTTAAGTATCTCGATAAATTTGATGTTTGAGGGTGTAATTGTAATTAGAAAATTATCCAAACGAAATAAGGATAAAATTAAGAGCTTATCTGGTAAAATATTGAAGTTGAGGACTTGAAATAAGGGCCAAAGTGTTATTTGAAAGAAGTTTGGGGTTTTAGCTTGGATTTCAAAAGATCAATTCATTCTAGTTTTGGATTTCAAAAGCCACTCAATTATGGCTTTGAGTCTTTAGAGTCCATGGCTAAGATTTTGACAAGTGGCATAATGTGATTGGTTGGAGAAATCTATAAAAAGGCACCGTGGGTTCTTCTCAAATCATTCCAACCAAGTTTGAGGAGTGAAGCACTCTAAGAAGAGGAGCTTGCTCTAGAGAGAGAGAAGGGAGTTCGGCAAGAAGGCGGGAAGAAAGCGGCGGAGAACGAGCCTCGTCGGAGTTGCGGGTCTTCACCGGAATTCGCCAAAATCAGTCAGCAAAAAAGTAAGGTAAGTCTGATTTTTTTTTGATAATGCTGTAGAGGGGGAAGAGAAGGTCGCGTAGGTTCAAACGGGGGTCGAATCGGAGTTAAAACGAGGGAGATATGGCCGAAATACCAAACTGAGGCGTTGCTGTCCGAAATCTGCTGCCTGCGCGTGAGTTACACGCGCCGAAAAGTGCCTGCGCGTGAGGGCGCGTGGCCCGCCTTTCCAGGGTGCCTGAGGGCCTTATTTTTCTCCAAATTTTTTAGTTATACCCCTAAATTAATACCCTTCAACTTTATGTAAAAATATTTGAGTTTAGATTTACCAAAACGTGTGTTTTCTGCAGAAACCTAGGTCGTTTGCAGTGAAACCGTACCGTTTAAGAGATAAACCAATAAGGTGAGACTCCTATACTCCAAATCCTATTTTTTATTCTCTTATGAGAGACTTCTATTGCATGAGACGTGTTTCATAAAGTTTTTACACATAAACGCATGTTATTCTCTTACGTGAAATCATGATGCATATATGAAATGTATTTTTCTGAAAATTATATGCTATTGGCTTTTTAACTGTTGCATTTATAAAATTCGTGTGGCCATACTATTGTACCTATTTGTTGTTGGCCGAGGACAAAAGTCGGATATCCCCCGAGAGGCGCTATGCGTGCGCCATCGAGAAAGCTCTCGTGGGGAAGACCGTGAGCCTAAGGAACAACGAATGCGGTGCTTGCATGAGTGCTATGAGGTCGGGCCGAAGTGACATGGTTAGGGACCTCCCGAGAGGCGCTATGCGTGCGCCATTGAGAAAGCTCTCGTTGGAGGAGGCTGACGTGTTCACGAGGCACTTCGGAGTAGTTCTCGTTGTCTTCTCATACATTTTATACCTGATCATGCATCGATATAAATTATTTTTGGAGTTTCTCACTAGAAGATTCATCTTCTAATTGGACTATGTCCCTGGAATATTCAAACGTTCCAGGTTCGACAAGCAGCTCTAAGGGAAAGGAGGTAGCTGAAAGATAAGCTTAATTTACTACTTATAGCATGTTTAATATATCTATGTTTATGTGTGAACCTTTGTAATTTTGGAAATGTTTAAGATGTTCAGTTATCATTTGCGAGAGATGATGTAATACATTTTGTAGACGTCTTGAACAATTTTATGATAAATAAAGTATTATGGTTGTGAACCATATCAGGTTCGATCTAGCTTCCGCATTTGAAATTTTAATGCCTGTCTTAGCTATTTGATTATTGGGTTTGTTAAGCTGAGAATGTGTAAATTTGGATTTTTGGGATATTGTGTGATGTATGACAGTTATTGTGATATGAAAAGTGTTTATATTCCCAAAATCCTAAGTTATAACACGCTCAAGAAATTTGGGGTGTTACAGTTGGTATCAGAGCGAACCTAAGGAAAAGTTCGCATGTGGCTAGATGAGTAAAGCCACCGTAAGTTTTGGGAATTAGGTTAGGATTTTTTGAAATATTTAGTGGCATACTCTTGTTGCTTATTCAGATTGAATTATGCCATGCCGTGATGATTTAATAGATTGCCCTGTCTTCTTGCCAGATGGTGAATACAAGAAGGAACAGGCGCGAGAGAGGCAATGGCGAAGAAAGCAACACCAACCCACACCCAGGAAGTGGTGTGGAAGGTTAAAGAGATGCACGAGCTGACCTCGGTGAAGGCCGGATTGATAGGATCGAGAGAATCCTAGAAGGCATGGCTGGACGAATTTTGGAGTTGCAGCCCGAGCGAAGAAGAGTAGATTCCTTGGAGAGGTATCTACGACAAAACCCGCCAGTGTTTCGAGGAAAACCGGTAGATGACCTCGCAATCAGTGAATACTGGTTGGACTAGACTGAAAAGATCCTACAAAGATTGAGAATCCTAAATGAAGACAAGGTCGAGTGTGCGACCTATATGCTGGAAGAGGAAGCTGCCCAATGGTGGAGGTCTATGCAGCGAGCGATACCTAACCGGATAGGATCTTAGGGGTCAGCAACAGATGTAGAATTGGGGGAGGCACCCCAGATGTCATGGGAATGGTTTAAGGAACTGTTCAACGGGAAATTCTTTCCCACTTGCTAGAAGTTGGCTAGAGCTCGAGAATTTATGAACATACGCCAAGGGCCAAATATGTTTGTGGCTCAATACGAGGCTGAATTTTTGCGATTAATCAAGTATATGCCGCTATACGGGATGGACGATGTGGAGAAGGGACGCAAATTCTTACAAGGCTTGCGAATCGAGTTTCAACAGCTGATGAGCTTGGTCCATGTGAAGTCTTATGCAGACATAGTTTTCAAGGCTATGACCGCTGAGGAGAATATGACGCGGGTGGCAGAACTAAAGGTCACGACGATTCAAGCTAGAGGACAATCAGAGAAATCCCACTCGACTATGGGACCTCGAGATGGGAAGATCGTGAAAAAGGGCAAGGCGTGCTTTAAATGCAAAAAGAGGCACCCGAGCAAGAGGTGCGATGGCCAAAGTATTGTCTGTTACACCTGTGGACAACCCGGGCATACTTCCAGAAATTGCTCAAAGGGAATGGTCCAAGAAGGTAAGGCCATAGCAGCAGCACCAGTGAATGTGATTTGCTACAATTGTAACCAGCACGGGCACATCTCGATGAATTGCCCGAAGAAGAAAGAGCAGCCGTTAAAGATTGAAGAAGGAAAAGGGACCAGACAGGACCGAGTCTATAACTTGACCAAGGAGGACGTAGAGGCGAATCCTGCAGTTATCCAAGGTACTATCTTCATTTTGGATACTCCTGTGCATGCATTGATAGATCCAGGGTCTACTCATTCTTTTATATCGCATGCTTTGGCTGGGAGTTTGAGAGTAGAAACTGAGTCTATGGGGTGTCTTATGGTGATTTCGACACTTATGGGAAAAAGTATGAAGTCCTCAGAAATGGTGAGGGGATGTGAAATTAGCCTGAGTAATGTTTGGTTCTAGGCTGATCTAATTCTGTTAGAAGTATATGACTTCTATATAATCTTAGGGATGGATTTCTTGTCCAAGTACGACACCAATATAGACTGTCATAGGAAGATAATGACCATAAGAAAACCCGAGGGAGGGTGGGTCAAATTTCGAGGACAAGGCGAACCCAAGGTCGTAAAGATGATTTCGGCAATGAAGGCAACAAAGCTGTTGAGCCGAGGAGCTCATGGATTCTTAGCTTATGCTCAGTTAGAAGAAAGAGAGGTACCGAAACTCAATGAGGTGCAAGTAGTACGAGAATATGATGATGTATTTTCAGAAGAATTACCGGGACTACCTCCACCTCGAGAAATCGAGTTCTCAATTGAGTTAGTTCCAGGAACCCAACTAATATCAATTCCGCCATATCGAATGGTTCTGGCGGAGATGAAAGAATTGAAGAGTCAATTACAGGAGTTGACTGATAAGGGGTTCATTAGGCCAAGCACATCGCCATGGGGCGCACCAGTGCTATTTGTAAAGAAGAAAGACGGGAGTCTAAGGATGTGCATTGACTACCGTCAGCTAAATAAGGCCACGGTAAAGAACAAGTATCCACTTCCAAGGATAGACGAGTTGTTTGATCAACTACAAGGAGCGAAGGTGTTCTCAAAGATTGATTTGAGATCCGGACATTATCAACTGAGAATTAAACCAGATGATGTTCCGAAGACGGCATTTCGGTCGAGGTATGGCCATTTTGAGTATTTTGTAATGCCATTCGGATTAACCAACGCTTCAGCAGCATTTATGGATCTTATGAATAGGGTGTTCAAGCCCTACTTGGATCGGTTTGTGATCGTCTTCATAGATGATATATTAGTGTATTCTTCAAATGAAAGTGACCACGAGGAGTACTTGAGAATAGTGCTAGGAACCCTCAGGAAACACCAATTGTATGTCAAGTTCTCGAAGTGCGAGTTTTGGCTATCCCAAGTGGCGTTTCTTGGGCATGTGATCTCAGTCAAAGGAATCTCAGTGGATCCAGCTAAGATTGAGGCTGTTCGAGGATGGAAGCAACCGACATGTGTGACCGAAGTGCGAAGCTTTTTGGGATTGGCAGGCTACTATCGAAGATTCGTGGAAGGATTTTCGAAGATAGCTGCACCTATGACGAAGCTCATACGGAAGGAGGTCAAGTTCGAATGGACTGCAAAGTGCGAGGAAAGCTTTCAAGAGCTCAAGGACAGACTGACCTCGGCACCTATGCTGGCAATGCCTAGTGGGCCTGGTGGATATGTTGTATACACCGATGCCTCAAAGGTTAGTTTGGGTTGTGTATTAATGCAGCATGGTCGGGTGATCGCATATGGATCACGCCAGTTGAAGAGACACGAAGTGAATTACCCAAGGCATGACTTGGAGCTGGCAGCGGTGGTTTATGCTCTGAAGCTATGGAGGCACTACCTATATGGAGAGACGTTCGATGTATTCACGGACCACAAAAGTCTAAGGTATGTGTTCTCGCAGAAAGAGTTGAACATGAGGCAGCGACGATGGATGGAGTTCTTGAAGGACTACAACTACACCATCTTGTATCACCCGGGGCGTGCCAATGTGGTAGCTGATGCTTTGAGTAGGATTGTGCCTACTGTTATGGTCGGGTTGATGGCCCAAGAGTGGTTGCTGATTGAGGCTTTTAGCCTGATGACGGTGAATGTAGTGCCGAAGGGATCTTCTATCCTAGTAGCTGGCCTGGCAGTTTGACTAGATCTGGAGACCGAGATACGTGAGGCTAATGGAAGTGACCGACGTATACGTCTATGGGTAGATGAGCAAGGCCAGCCCAAGAGTTCAGATTTTGAGATGCGAAATGGCATTCTCAGGTTTCGGGGTAGAGTGTACGTGCCAAACCTTCGGGAGTTGAGGCAGAAAATTTTGGATGAAGCCCACAGAGCTAAGTATACCGTGCACCCGGGAGCCACGAAGATGTATTGAGATCTTCGGGAAATCTATTGGTGGCCTGGGATGAAGGCCAGCGTGGCTAGGAGGGTGGCACAATGTGATATATGCCAAAGGGTAAAGATTGAGCACCAGAAACCCGCAGGGTTGATGAGACCTTTGGAAGTTTCTGAGTGGAAATGGGAACATATCACGATGAATTTCGTAACAGGATTTCCAAAGAGTCGAAGGGGCTGTGATGCCATTTGGGTGGTGGTAGACAGGTTGACAAAGTCAGCGCATTTCCTACCTACGAGGATGGATCAACCGGTACGAAAATTTGCAGAGCAGTACGTGAAGGAAATCGTACGACTCCATGGTGCGCCGGTAAGTATAGTTTCAGATCGGGACCCGAGGTTCACCTCGAGATTTTGGGAGAGTTTACAGGAATGCATGGGGACTCAACTAAAATTCAGTATGGCTTATCATCCCCAGACCGACGGACAATCAGAGAGGACAATTCAAACGCTTGAAGATATGTTGAGATCCTGTGCCCTTGATTTTGGAGGAAATTGGGAGGAGCATCTACCATTGGTAGAATTCGCGTACAACAATAGTTACCACAGCAGCATCGGGATGGCTCCTTATAAGGCTTTGTATGGAAGAAAGTGTCGATCGCCTATCTGTTGGACCGAAGTAGGGGAACGACAGATGTTAGGGCCCGAGCTTGTGCAACAGACTACTGATAAGATTCAAATAATCCAAGAGAGGATCCGAGCTGCGCAAAGCCGACAAAAATCCTATGCTGATCAAAGAAGAAGGGATCTAGAGTTCGAGGTCGGGGATCTAGTGTATTTCAAGGTGTCACCTCAGCATTTGGTGACGCGTGGAAGCGGTAAAGGAAAGCTGAAGCCAAGGTATATAGGACCATATCCTATTGTGGAAAGAGTCAGACCTTTGGCCTATCGATTAGAGCTTCCGCCTAGCTTGTCCGGGATTCATAATGTGTTCCACATCTCCCAACTTCGAAGGCATGTGCCAGATCCAACTCTCGGAGTTCGGGTGGAGACAATTGAGCTAAGGAATGACTTGACCTACCCAGAGTCACCTAGAGTAATTTTAGATCGTCGAACTCAAGTGTTGCGAAATAAAGAGATACCGTTATTGAAGGTTCAGTGGGGAAAGCACTCGGATGACAAGGCAACGTGGGAACTTGAGGAAACAATTAGGAAGAAATATTCTCATTTGTTCGAGGAAATGGAAATAGAGTAGGAAATTTTTATATTTTCTTCTAGAAATTGTACGCAATAATTATTTAACCTTTAATAATGTTGAGTATGTTTCAAATTTCAAGGACGAAATTCTTTTAAGGAGGGGAGAATATAATACCCCATATTTTTGTGAAGATGCCACGTATTTTAAGTGAGTTTAAAATACCGAAAATGTGTTTGAATTGACAACAAGTGACTGAATCAGTCGTAGGGAGTACCCTAGAGCTTAGATACCTAAGGTTAAAGGTATATTTTTGATGAGCGTCTCGAGGCGAGAATTATGACACTCAAAGAAATCAAATCAGAAATGGTTTTCGGTTAAGCTAAGTTGTAGCCTAAAAAGACCGAATGATGGTAAAGGGCTTCCAAAAAATTGTATATATTGAGTAATTTTGAGTTATTAATTTTGAGATTTTAAGTATCTCGATAAATTTGATGTTTGAGGGTGTAATTGTAATTAAAAAATTATCCAAACGAAATAAGGATAAAATTAGGAGCTTATGTTGTAAAATATTGAAGTTGAGGACTTAAAATAAGGGCCAAAGTGTTATTTGAAAGAAGTTTGGGGTTTTATATTGGATTTCAAAAGATCAATTCATTCTAGTTTTGGATTTTAAAAGCCACTCAATTATGGCTTTGAGTCTTTGGAGTCCATGGAGAAATCTATAAAAAAGGCACCATGGGTTCTTCTCAAACCATTCCAACCAAGTTTGAGGAGTGAAGCACTCTAAGAGGAGGAGCTTGCTCTAGAGAGAGAGAAGGGAGTTCGGCAAGAAGGCGGGAAGAAAGCGGCGGAGAACGAGCCTCGTCGGAGTTGCGGGTCTTCACCGGAATTCGCCAAAATCAGTCAGCAAAAAAGCGAGGTAAGTCCGATTTTTTTTGATAATGCTGTAGAGGGGGAAGAGAGGGTCGCGTAGGTTCAAACGGGGGTCGAATCGGAGTTAAAACGAGGGAGATATGGCCGAAATACCAAACTGAGGCGTTGTTGTCCGAAATCTGCTGCCTGCACATGAGTTACACGCGCCGGAAAATGCCTGCGCGTGAGGGCGCGTGGCCCGCCTTTCCAGGGCGCTTGAGGGCCTTATTTTTCTCCAAATTTTTCAATTATACCCCTAAATTAATACCCTTCAACTTTATGTAAAAATATTTGAGTTTAGGTTTACCAAAACGTGTGTTTTCTGCAGAAACCTAGGTCGTTTGCACTGAAACCGTACCATTTAAGAGATAAACCAATAAGGTGAGACTCCTATACTCCAAATCCTATTTTTTATTCTCTTATGAGAGACTTCTATTGCATGAGACGTGTTTTATAAAGTTCTTACACATAAACGCATTTTATTCTCTTACGTGAAATCATGATGCATATATGAAATGTATTTTTCTGAAAATTATATGCTATTGGCTTTTTAACTGTTGCATTTATAAAATTCGTGTGGCCATACTATTGTACCTATTTGTTGTTAGCCGAGGACAAAAGTCGGATATCCCCCGAGAGGCGCTATGTGTGCGCTATCGAGAAAGCTCTCGTGGGGAAGACCGTGAGCTTAAGGAACAATGAATGCGGTGCTTGCATTAGTGCTATGAGGTCGGGCCGAAGTGACATGGTTAGGGACCTCCCGAGAGGCGCTATGCGTGCGCCATTGAGAAAGCTCTCGTTGGAGGAGGCTGACGTGTTCACGAGGCACTTCGGAGTAGTTCTCGTTGTCTTCTCATACATTTTATACCTATCATGCATCGATATAAACTGTTTTTGGAGTTTCTCACTAGAAGATTCATCTTCTAATTGGACTATGTCCCTGGAATATTCAAACGTTCCAGGTTCGACAAGCAGCTCTAAGGGAAAGTAGGTAGTTGAAAGATAAGCTTAATTTACTGCTTATAGCATGTTTAACATATCTATGTTTATGTGCGAACCTTTGTAATTTTGGAAATGTTTAAGATGTTCAGTTATCATTTGCGAGAGATGATGTAATACATTTTGTAAACGTCTTGATTAATTTTATGATAAATAAAGTATTATGGTTGTGAACCATATCAGGTTCGATCTAGCTTCCGCATTTGAAATTTTAATGCCTGTCTTAGCAATTCGATTATTGGGTTTGTTAAGCTGAGAAGGTGTAAATTTGGATTTGTGGGATATTGTGTGATGTATGACAACTATTGTGATATGAAAAGTGTTTATATTCCCAAAATCCTAAGTTATAACACGCTCAAGAAATTTGGGGTGTTACATGTTCGATCAGTTACAAGGGGCTCAAGTGTTCTCCAATATTGATTTACGATTAGGATACTACCAATTGAAGATAAAAGAAGAAGACATCCCTAAAACGGCGTTTCGATCATGGTACGGTCACTATGAGTATCTAGTGATGCCATTTAGTTTGACTAATGCGCCTGCGGCATTCATGGACTTGATGAATCGGACATTTCGACCGTACCTAGACAAATCAATCATTGTATTCATTGATGATATATTAATATACTCACCAAGTGAGGAAGCTCATCGTGAACATCTGAGAATTACTTTGTCCACACTAAGGGACCATAAGTTATATGCAAAATTTAGTAAATGTGATTTCTAGTTGAAGGAAGTTGCCTTTCTAGGGCATATAATTTCGGGGCAAGGCATAGCAGTGGATTCTGCAAAGGTAAAGGCGGTAAAAGAATGGCCACAACCCACTACTATCTCTGAAGTAAGAAGTTTTCTTGGGTTGGCAAGGTACTATTGCAAGTTTATAGAAAAATTCTTGAGCATTGCTGCTCCGCTAACACAATTGACCCGGAAAGGGGTTAAGTTTATCTGGAATGAGCATTGTGAAAAGAGCTTCCAAGAACTTAAATCTAGATTGACAACAACACCAATTTTAGGGATACCTAATGGTTCTGGGGGATATGAAGTGTATACAAATGCTTCAAGAATAGGTTTGGGATGCGTGTTAATGCAACACGGAAAGGTGATTGCATATGGGTCTCGACAATTACGCCCCCATGAAAAGAATTACCCAGTGCATGACTTGGAGTTAACAGCTGCAGTACATGCTCTGAAACTATGGCGACATTATCTATACGGGGAGAAATTTGTTATATATGTGGACCATCAAAGTTTAAAATATATTTTCTCCCAACGAGATTTGAACCTTCGTCAGTGTCGGTGGATGGAGCTTTTAAAGGATTATGATTGTACCATTCAATACCAGCCTGGGTAAGCAAATGTGGTGGCTGATGCACTAAGTCGGAAGAGTTTTATGTTGAGAGCTTGTCAGGCAGTTCGTCTACAAAACTTGATCGAGGAATTCGTAGGATTTACTCTCAATGCAGAGCCATATGATGAAACAGCAGTAGTACCACAAATGCAGTTACAAGTAAGCCTATGGGATGAAATTAAACAGGCAGCCCAGGAAGGAAACCTAGATCAATGGATAGACGCGAGGACAACCCAAGCAGCCAGGGTTTGAGTATCGTAATGGAATACTTCAAATGAATGGGCGGGTGTATGTGCCGGCCTTTGGGAAGCTACGATAGGAAATTCTGAACGAGGCACATCGGACCCTGTATACGATACACCTAGGAGCCACCAAGATGTATCATGATCTACGGGAAGTGTATTGGTGACCTGAAATGAAAAAGGACATAGCTGAGTTCGTGAGTAAATGTGACACTTTTCAGTGGGTGAAAGCAGAACATTAGAGGTCGTCAGGAAGCTTACGACCATTAGAGATTCCTGAGTGGAAGTGGGAGCATGTGACAACAAATTTTATCGTAGGACTACCCTGAACGCTAAGAAAGGTTGACGCCATTTGGGTAGTTGTGGATCGATTAACGAAGTCAGCATATTTTCTACCTATCAAAAGTACTATAGGCGCAAAGCATCTTGCCCGACTTTATATTCAAGAAATTGTTCGATTGCACGGAGTCCTGGTGAGTATTGTGTCAGACAGAGACAGTAGATTTGTGTCTAAATTTTGGAAAGTTGTACAGGAGGAATTGGGAACCCAACTAAACTTTAGTACAACCTATCACCCTTAGACAAATGGTCAAACAGAACGAGTTAACCAAATTTTAGAAGACATGCTCAGAGCATGTGTGCGGGATTTTGGTGGCAGCTGGGATGAATATTTATGTTTGGCTGAATTTTCCTATAACAACAGCTATCAAGAAAGCATAGGAATGGCACCATATGAAGCACTGTACGGACGACGGTGTCGATCGCTGATGTGCTGGCTCGAGGTGGGAGAGAAACAGCTTGTTCGAACAGATCTTGTAGATAAAGCAACACTGCTAGACATAGTTCATAAAAATATGAAAGTAGCTCAAGATCTGCAGAAGAAGTATGCGAACCATCGGACTCCACCTTTGGAATTTGCAAAGGGGGACATGGTATATCTTCGGGCTACCCCAATACCTCCAGCATTAAGACATCAACGAAGGGGAAAATTGGAACCCCAATATTTGGGGCCATATCGAATCAAGGGCCGAGTTGGACCACTAGCCTACTGTTTGGAGTTGCTAGAAGCATTAGCCAGGTTGCATGATGTATTCTATGTTTCCCAATTACGAAAGCATATATATAATCTAGACATAGAAGTGCATGTTGAGAACATTGAACTCCAACCTAGTATGACTTTTGAAGTGCAACCTGTATGGGTGCTAAAACGCCAAGATCGCCAATTAAGACGTAGAACTCTACCTATGGTAAAAGTGCAGTAGAGTCAGCACTTGGAACGAGAAGCAACTTGGGAGATGGAGGAAGAAATGGAGAAATGATACCCTTATCTGTTTGAACGCCATGGTTAATATCGTGATGTATTAAAATTTCGAGGACAAAATTTATTGAGGAGGAGAGAATGTAACATCCCTGACCTTGGAAATAATTAATTTATGGGTTTTAAGGTGATTTATTGACTTATGTGGGGTTTTAAGAAAATTAATGAAAAATATTAAATTTGGTATGTTTTGGGATTAAGATAATGTATTTATTGAGGATTTGAGGAATTTAATAGGAAATATTAAGTTTACTATGTTTGGTGAATAAAAAGGAATTGGAAATTTTTTTGAAAGTTTTGGAGTAAAAGTGGAATAAAGGGAACTAGAGATAGCAACTCAATAAGTAAAAAATATGTGCATCACTAAATGAAACTGAGGCCAGATAAGGCGGTAGTGGCGCGCATGGAAGCATGGCTGGTCGCGGGTTTGAGTCCCTCTGATGAGCTAGGCTGGATCTTAGCCTGTGGTCACAAATGAAAGTCAGAAAGACACGTGTGAGACTCTCCCAGGCGGGCCGTCCAATGCCTAAGTCAGACAATGGTTTGAGAGAAATTTCCAAATATATGTCCAATGTCACAAAGATGATGCAAGTGTATGTATATGATCAGTGTCCTGATGGGGTATTTCTGTTATGTTCAAGTTCCTAGATAGGTTTTATAGAGTGATGGTTGAATGGCTCAAGAGAGTTGGGACAAATAGTCTGAGGGGAGAATCCGAAAGAGCTCTTACCTAAAAGGTCTGAGAGTCTAGTGAGATCCGTTTGTCCCAAAAGAGTTTTAGAGGTTGATTCTCGAGAGAAAATGTTCTTTTGCCTTCGAAGAGGCACCTATTTATAGGCAAAATGGTGGGACCCACGATTAAGCTAAAAGGCTCTTCTAGGGAGTATCAAATGATGCCAACGGGCTTGAAGAAGTTTTTGGGGGTGAGACACCCCGATGGCTGTCTTTGGGCGGTCCCGAAAAAGCTTTGGGCCACCGGATGGCTTTGGTTCGGGAGATCCCGAAGGGTGTCCTTGGACTTGAGAAAAAATGATGCATGATTAAGCCAGTCCTGAAGAACCCATCGGGGGTCCAGGAGGCTCTTATCCCAGAGACTATCCGGGAGATAATGGACTCAAAAATTGCTTTTAAAACTTAGAAAAATTTTAGGGCACCTCATAACAACTGGATGTATGTATTCCTAGGCTCTTGAGCGATGAATAAACTAGGGTATATGGTGACAACCGTCAAACCTTCAATAATAATTGGAAGTTCAAGGTTACCTAAGAAGATGGGGCATGGTCAATCCCCCTAGTTGTGGTCATAACATCAACACCCTTTGATAGCCCCAAGGGTTGCAGTAAAGCACCTAACAGTATGGCCTCATTCTTACATTCATGCCCCCGTGTGCGACGACCCGCCTTTCCCTAGTGTGCCTAGCGTGCCGTTATTCTCGGGATTTTTTTTTTTTGCATCATTACAAATTCCCCAATATAAAATCCCCAATATAAAATCCCCACATATAAATATATTCAACATTCCATATTATAATATGAGGAATGGTAACTTAACCACTTGTAGAAGCTAGAATCGAAATCTGAAGGATATCGTAATTCCATACAAATATAAGCATACACTACTGTTCTCAACAGACAATAAATTACAATATCCAATAAGTGAGAAAACATATAAACTGGGCTACAAACATAGGGAATGACATGAATTGAAATTAAATTACGCTTCAGCCACTCTTTTTCCCTTTTTATTGCTCGATTCACTTAGAACGTGGAATATTCTAGGGACAAAAATTCAAATTAGAAGATGAATATTCTAAGTGAGGGTTAAAATAAATTTCATGAATGAATGATGCATGGACATGAATAAATCGACACCTTAGCATAGCTTTCACCAGCATTCTAGCCTTCACGCAGAACCCTAGGCAATCATCCCAACAATTCTCACTTTGGAAAAAATTCATCCCTGACGTTGGAGACTCCTACGGCTTTTTGGTAGAACTCACTTGGAGAAATGTGGCCATGCTACCAGGGTAACTTCCCACCCCACCATGGATGACTCAAGTATCAACGTGCCAATAATATCATGTCAAATGAAATATCACAATTATTGAGGCAATATAAAATGAATATGCATGTGTTTATCAAGATGCACAAAAAACACATAAACTTGGCAAATCCCTCATAATTCCATACTCATTTAGGAAAACATACCACGTGTAAATTTTTGGGATAAACCATTCACCTTGCTTTAGCTTCTCAGGCTTCCACGGTATGCGTGCCATACCCTTAAAACACATGCGTGGATATTTTTCCTTACAAAAATTTTGAGAAAATTAATAAAAGTCAATTTCCTAGTTTTCCAAATTTTTTCCATAATTTGTCCCATTTTTTCCCATTTTTCCTCTATTTTTTTCTATTTTTTTTTTTTACCTCCACATGCCTACAACCACTCACCTAGCATATGCACCAAATTCGCCAGTCATCTTCTCCAGTTGCTTACTTGCTTTCGAAAATTGGTTTTTGGCTCGTTTCTTTGCTTTTCTTCTTCCCTCTTAGCCTATTCCTTCTTCCGAACACGATGGCACACATATTGCATAAAAACTTTGGCCAAAACACCTTCAATTTGGTCGTTTAATGCTCTACTCCGATAACTTCCTCGATTTTTTGGTGAGCTTCGAAATACCCACAAAACATCTCCAAAATTCTCTAAACTTTCTAGAAATAATCTCTAACACCTCAAGAACAATCCATACATGCGCATGTGCTCCCAGAAGCACCAACAATCCATCTATCAACCCTGCACATGATTGCCAGTGAGGCTGCCCCTCATCTCTTATCTCGACAAGGCAACTGATAGATATTACCTATAACGCCCCACTTTTTCGACGTTAAATAACTCATAGAATTTCGAGAATGTTTTTTTTTTAACATAAACTCAATATAAATCATTTCCTGACAATCCCGAACTACCTTCTTAGCACACTAAAGTAATAATCAATAAACTAAGACAGGTAATCATCATAAATGCGAAAGCTAAAATCGAAACCTGATATGGTACATAATCGTAATCCACTTTAATCATAAAATGAGAATCCGTACCATTACATCTTTAAATACTTAATTACATGGAGACTTATCATCAAAAGATAACAACTAACTACCTCAAATGATACAATCTACAGATACCTCAAAAATACATTAAACCATAACAATTATACATGATCATCAATATAATAATATATTATGAATCCTCATGAGGAAGCAAATACAGGGACAACTCACCAAACCCATCGGCCACGCCATCATGTGTCGTTACGTCTCAATCATCTCCTTGCCATATCTGTAAGTCCTAACTGGAACGTTTGAAGGTTCCAGAGGTATAACCCAATTAGAAAATGAATCTTCTAGTGAGGGTTTAAAAACATGATACGTGAATGCATGATGAAAATACATGAACATACACTTGCCCTAGTGTAACTTCCCAGGCTCAGCCCGGCATGAAACCCTAGGCAAAATCCCGAACCTCTGTAGGATAAGCCTGACGTTGTTCCATCAATTGCCCTTGGGGAATTACGGCTACACTTTTAGGGTGACATCCCAATCCCATGCACGAGTTTTAATATGACAATAATATCGTGTCATGCATACATCATGACTTCCCATACAACAATATATGAACAAATAAGATGAAAATGATCATAACATACGTAAATATCATGCATAGAAAGGTAATCATATCATATATGGGTTATAGGGACAAAACCACTCACAAAACTAGGTTTAGGATAAAATTACTCACAAAACCAGGCTTAGGATAAAATTACTCACTTGCTGCCTGAATTTTAACACACCTCGAAAAAATGCGAATCGCCTCGATTTGCGTAGCCAACCTCGATTTTTGCACGAGTCACTTCAACTTAAGCCTCAAAGCATAATCATTATATTTATTTAAATAAGCATTAAAATCTATTTTTCATAATTTCTTACATTTTCTTTATTTTTCTCTTTATTTCTTCCTATTTTTTCACAAATAAATTCAAACTAAATATTTCTTAAATATTTTTTTTCAAATATTTCACTATAACAATTCAAAAAATAATATTCTTGAATTTCTGAAATTTTCTAAGAAATTTTACTCACCTTGACTTAGCCTCTCAGGCTTTCTTGGTACACATGTCCCGTCCTCGAAATGTGTGCCCAATCAATTTCTTAGCTTCAGAACACTTCTCTAGTCCCGGAATAATTCCTAGAAACATTGTGACATTTATTGATATTTTTCTCCATTTTTTTCACATTTCTTCCTAATTTCTTTTTCTTTTCTTTTCTTTTCTTTTTCTTTCTTTCTTTTCTTATTTCTTCCCTTCTTCTTGTTCATCTTCTTCTCCCCTGTATCCCGCGCGAACCAGCCATGCCACCGCTGGCCACCACCCCCCAGCTCTGTCGTCCGCCGCTGCTAGCCACACCGCCATCGCCGGCGACACCGGCCGCTCCGTCGCTGCCACCGGCAGCAAGCACTACGGCCTCAAGCATCAGCCTCCCGCGTGCAGCCTGCGCGCATAGCGCCCCTGCGTCCACCATGGCCGACTTCGGCTGCCTTTGGTAAAAGCTCCAAGTTGCTTTTGACCCCCGTCGCTCGGTAGTTGTTCGCTGCGATCATCGATGCCGTCGTCCTGAGCTGCTCTGCCTTCACTCGCCTTCGACCTAGCCGCCATGGCTGACACAACCCGCCATTGCCACTGCATTCAGCTACTGCCGTCGCCTCCAAACGTCACCGCGTGCCTCCTTGCATTTGCTGCCACTGTCGGTCGGTCGTTCTGCGCCTCCACATTACTGCTCTGCTCGCTGGGTGCTTACGTCCATGGATGCCGCAAGCTGCTTCCAGCCACCCTCCATTGCCCAATTATCTCTCTCTCTCTCTCTCTCAGCCGTGGCTTCAGATGAGAGAAAAATCAAATTTAATTTCCTATAAATGCTTGGCCTCCAAGCACGTAAGTTTACACATATATTTATGCGCTTGCATCGAATACGCCTCAGCCATCATTCTCACTCCAGACACTTCTTCTATTTCCCTCATTCCAATGCCTCAAGTAGAGAACCAATTCTATCTCTCAAAAGTCTTTTGGCACCCAATTCATCATGTTGCTCCCTGCCTATGGGCATACATATATATATATATAAAATATATTTTACCCATTAATCATCATAATTTATCTTAATTATACTTGGAAATTTCTTAAATTGCAGGATGCACCCTTTAACTTCCAATTAATTTGCATTACGATGCTTCAAATCCACAATTAATAACTTTGAATTTACTCAATAAGGACGATTTCACTCTAGTGTCGTTATCGGACTGTTGATTCATCCAGAAATCAGCTCAGGGTTATTCCTTACGCAAAATTGAAGCCCCCTAGGGTTCCGTTGATTTCTCAAGAGTCCCCTACGATGATTCGATTTTTCAGCCTGAATCAAAGTTGAATTTTAGTTGTACCGAAAATCATTTCTAATCCGATTTCTTTCGGTCCCATAAATCATGTCTCGAGATGCTCATCAATACCATATTGATTTTCTGAGACATCTCGACTCTAGAACACTCCCTGCAGTTGATTCGGTTTTTTATACGGTAAGAAATTACCCTTATACCCTCTATTTATCCTTAAATTCCCCTTTTTGCCCCAAGATAATTTACTCTTGAGTCCCTTAGAATTTCTTGGGTATTACATTCACCCCTCCTTAAACAAATTTCGTCCTCGAAATTTTCATCTGATCATTCAGGTAACTAAGACAACACACAGCTCATTACCCGAATACATCAATCCCAAATTGATTCATTTCTTAACAAACCCCTTAGTTTGCATTCCTTACACGTCCAATGCCTACTAGTATATTGTGTCATTTTTCAAAATTTCCTGTTGTGACTCTTTACAAACGACCACACATCTTCCAACATTTTAAGGCACGCACATCCTACCCCGAGACCTTTGAAAATGCCATCGAGCATCTCAAAGTCAGAACTGTTGGGCTGGTCATGATCATCAATCTATAGACAAGAACACTTGTCAACCACACATGCCTTTCGTATCTCATTCATCACATCCAGCTAAACTGTTAGGTCAACAATAAAAACAGACGATCCATTCGGCACTACGCTTATAGTCAGTAGGCCAACAAGCCTTCAACATCATCTGACACTCACAGCTATCCACCCAGGTCATGCGTCAGGCACCTAACTGTCACACCCCAAGTGATACGAATTAGTGCTGTTATAATCCTTAAGGAACTCTATCTATCGTCGCTACCTCTCATTTAGCTCCTTCTGCAAGAACCCATACCTCAGGCTCCTAGTGGTTCGTGAGCACATCAAATGTCCCACCATACTGGTAGTGTCTCCATAACCTTGAGAGCACATTTGACATCTACTAGCTCCAAGTCATACATCGAGTGGTTCTCGTTGTGCCTTGGTGTGACCCATAAGTAATCATTTGCTCATGTTGCATTAACACGCAACCCGATCCTTTGAGTTATCACAAGCTCTCACTGCATCTGGTAGGTTATTCTCATTAGACTCTTCTCACACGAGTCCTATTATAGGCACAACTATTCCAAAGTGTCCCCTCACGACCTTCTGACAACATCTTGCCAAAACATCTTAACATTCTATTTCGAAACCTAATTCGTAAAAATTTCATCTCGAACACTACATTGCTCTATGTTTTGAAATATAGGGTCGGGACTATAAATAACTAAAAAGCCCCGAACTCAACTTTTACGTTTCTGGATAAAAAAAAAAAAAATCTTCTTGCCAAAATATCCAGAATAATAAAACACATTTTTCCATAAAAAAAAATTCTACATTTTTTTCTTTCTTTTTCTTCCTTATTTCTTCTTTCTTCTTCTTCTTCCTTCCTTCCTCTACAGACCCTACGCGCGAACAGCCAATGACTGCCGTTGCCTTCCAGCGTCGCCACCACCTCCGACGGCCACCGCCGCCCCCTCTGCAACCACCTCTAGCTCCTGCTCCACCATCGGTCGCGAGCCACGACGTAGCTTCCCCGCGCCCCAGCCGCTGATCACTATCTCCTCCCAGCCATCATCGCCAGCCCAACCGGCCCTTGTGTCAGCCAGATCCGGTCACACTGCCATCACTGCCTACTTTCTCGTGCATCCACCGGCCACTGCCTGGCTTTCCCCGGCCGTTACAGCGACCATCGTCATCCCTACCACTGCTGCCAGATCTGAGTCGGTCCGACCCGACCCGCTTCAGGTTCGACCCATCCTTGATTCAACCCATTAGATCTGACCCATATCTGATTTAACCCATCTAATTAGATCTGATTCGACCCATCCAATTAGATTTGACCCATATCTGATTTGCTTAGATTTAGCCAGAACTTAAATCTATCATGCCAAGAGTTCGGTCTTGTTATGGGGCCTACTTAGTCTTAAATAGAGGATGCTCCCCACTGTGCATCTTTGCCCCTTACTTCTGTCGTGAGGATGGTACTACTCGTTTTGCCACCATCCATGACGTTTTTGGTGTTAGAAATGTCCTCAACCTCCTAATTCAGCTTCCGGTAAGTGACCGATTTTGGGCTGTTGATACACTCTACTTTGAAGCTCAGGCCCGGCTTCAAGATCACGTCTATCGTTATGTATCTCACATTCTCGCCCTTCAACAGCAGGTTAGTGATCTGCAAGCTATCGAGCTCTATTGTAGGATTTACTCCTTGCAAATCATGCACATTCCCAACCTGCCCCTCAACTTGATCAAAATCCAAACTAGAGCTCTGATCTTCCCATCATCCTAGAGAATATCTCACTCCCTAGTTTTCCCGATGCTACTTCTCTACCTTACCCTAATGACACTAGCAATAGCCAGATGCCACTCCCATATGACATCGATAAGCTGGGACTCGTCGTGTTTGGAAACCATCGTCGTCACTGAGCATCGGCATCATTATCAGTTCTATGGTTTACTTTTTTCTTTTGAATAATTGTATGGCTTGATCTCCTGTAACTATATTGAACATATGGAATGAATATTATGTTTTGGTACTTTTAACGTCTCATTCCCTTGTCTTACCCTCGATTGTATATTGATCATCAAATATCTTAGCCTCTTGCAGCTATTTTAATAATTCATTAAATCGAGGTAAAAACATCGGCTCTTAATTATCACTTGATAATTCACGTCCTTAATCAAGTCACACATAGCTAAGCATCCAATAATCTCAAGCTATCATCATTAAGAAATAATCCCGTTAAATCTTCTGAGAATATATCTTGGTATTTCTCATTTTTCTTATAGCTTTTCACTTACCGCAAGTGCTTATACCTCATATCAATAGGCTTCTTATTTTCATAACTTGCTGACATCTTTTTAATGATTGTTCAGCTATACATCCCCCAATTTGCCTACCAGGCTACCTAAACTAACTGTGTAGCCACGAGAGTTTCATTCTCCAAATAAAAAATCTCAGATTTCTAATCAATCTAGGTATGCAGCTTTTCCTATTGCGACCCGTTATCCTGGCATATCTGCCATTACTTGATTCTCTCAATTACGCCAAAGATTTGCACAATCTTCAAGACGATAATCCATGACTTTACTTCTAGCTAAAGTAAGTAGGTACTCACGTCACCTACGGTACTCCAATCCTCGCTGGATTTCTTTTTGAAAACTCTCAAGTTTCATTTTTGGTCCTCAATGGCCCTTGAAATCAACTTTAGGAAATTCCTTGGGAATTCTAACTCGATTTATTTCCGAAGATCCCGAATCAGAACACGATATATGGTTCTAATCATCTTCTATAAACTCGTGAATAATTGAACCTCAAAAACTCCCAGGGACTCTTTGCCTAAGGATACCTCAATCCTCAAATAATAATTCAGGTCCCCATGAGGTTGTACAAGACACGACTCATTCACGTGTCCCTTCTCACAAACTTCTGAATCCTCAAGCCCACTCGGCATACTGAACTGTAGTCACAACCTCTGTTGACTAGGTTTTCTCATCATTCCTTTAGGGTCGATACGACCTACCAAGCAACTCTTTCCTTTTCGGTACTCGAACTCTACTTTGAACCGAGATTGTCTTATCACAACTCACCGTTAAGGTTTTTAACTGGCCATGCTCCACTACCTGAAATCTCATTTACCGAGAATCTACTACTTCTCGTACTTCGTTCTTCAGATCCAGTTGACTATTGACATATGACCATTAAATTAGTTCTTCCTAGGCACTACACTTGCCGTTAGCCAGCACACAAGCTGTCATCATCACCCCGATCACATAGTAGGCTTACTCCTACACCATACGTCGACCCTCACACAGGTACGTCCCGGGTGAAAACTGCACGATCTCGTCGTAGTCCTCTGAGAACTATTATTCGTTGTCGCTGCCACCTGTCTAACTCGTTCTGCAAGAACCTTTATTTTAGGCCCTCATAGGTAGTGCCTAAATGGCTCACGAGCATGCATCTATCATGTCCATTTCATATGCCGGGTATCTTTTCCTTTGTGCCACCGAACTCTTTCTTTGAGGCAATTTCAAATACGACCATCTCATGATCTCATTGCCATATTAGACACTGACGTATTCTATCCCTCGAGCCTCATACTGTTCATCATGTCACCCATTCCTTAGATGACTGCGAACTTCGATGCAATCCTTTAAAGATGACACTCAATCCATATTCAATCTATCTCATTTAGAATCCCTGAGGCTTCCGGCCTCGATCAATCACAGCTAGTGGCACACCTCGCATCCTAGACCATTGGGACTTAGACCTCCCTACTAGGTAGACCCTACTGGGTTGTCCCAGATCTTCAGCATCTGATCGTCTCCTTGGCAGTTCACTAAGTAACTTAGACCCTAGGTCCCAGACCCATACCGCGAGACAGCCTACAAGCTTCTCTGGCACGTTAGCCACAAGCTCATTACAAGTCTTCTGTCTTGGTCCCTAGATCCAGATCTATCACTGTGAACATCGAACCAATAGTGTCGTCACGCTGCTAGGGTTTCTTATCCCGTCTTTGAGTGTCTTATCGGTTGCACCACCGTCACCTTATCAATTGACGCAACTATTATGCGCCATCATTCGACCATCTTCGGCTTCTCACTTGACCCAATCCGTTGGATCCTTTATCTACATATCTTATTTTCGAGATACTAAATGATCCTCGAAAATCCTTATTATTCGATCCTTAACTCATTAGCTAGGTTATGATACATCAGACTAATCATTCTGCATGTACAACCTTCCATCAGTCTTCTACTATTCATCAAGAATAGTAGTCGTATACTAGAATAGTGTCGGTTCGTGAATAGTACACCAGGTAAGTTCCCAGGAAAGAGAGGTGGGTCACAAACAAACACACTTAAATACCAAATCTTTCCTTAGGCAAAACTTTCCTAGACATGCATTTCCACTACACCCCACTTAAATCCAGTAACCTTCAAGACTTCAACCGACAATCCCTAACTCTCTAAGTAGGGATTTCGTCCTACGAACCATTACTCTCTTTTCCCCTAAGCCTCCACTTGGGGTTTTTACTAATTGGCTCTAACAATATCGGATTATCTTAAGTCTCCAAGTTGTTTTTCCCTAAATCTCTAAGTAGGGTTAAGCTCTGATACCAACTGTAACGCCCCGCTTTTTCGGCATTAAATAACTCATGGAATTTCGAGAATATATATTTTTTTAACATAAACTCAATATAAATCATTTCCCGACAATCCTGATCTACCTTCTCAGCATACTAAGGTAATAATCAATAAGCTAAGACAAGTAATCATTATAAATGTGGAAGCTAAAATTGAAACCTGATATGGTACATAATCGTAATCCACTTTAATCATAAAATAAGAATCCGTACCATTACATCTTTAAATACTTAATTACATGGAGACTCATTATCAAGAGATAACAACTAAGTTCCTCAAATGATACAATCTAAAGATACCTCAAAAATACATTAAATCATAACAATTATACATGATCATCAATATAATAATATATCCTGAATCCTCATGAGGAAGTAAATACAGGGACAACTTGCCAAACCCATTGGCCACGTCATCACGTGTCGTTACGTCTCAATCATCTTCTTGCCATATCTGCAAGTCCTAACTGGAACGTTTGAATGTTCTAGGGGCATAACCCAATTAGAAGATGAATCTTCTAGTAGGGGTTTAAAAACATGATATGTGAATGCATGATGCAAATAAATGAACAAACACTTGTCCTAGTGTAACTTCCCAAGTTCAGCCTAGCACGAAACCCTAGGCAGAATCCCAAACCTCTACAGTATAAGCCTAACGTTGTTCCATCAATTGTCCTTGGAGAATTACGGCTACACTCTTAGGGTGACATCCCAATCCCATGCACAAGTTTTACTATGACAATAATATCATGTCATGCATACATCACGACTTCAGTATATGAACAAATAAGACGAAAATGATCATAACATACGTAAATATCATGGATAGAAAGGTAATCATATCGTATATGGGTTATAGGGACAAAACCACTCACAAAACTAGGTTTAGGATAAAATTACTCACAAAACCAGATTTAGGATAAAATTACTCAATTGATGCCTGAATTTTAACACACCTCGAAAAAATGCGCATAGTCTCGATTTGTGTACCTGACCTCGATTTTTGCATGAGTCACTTCAACTTAAGTCTCAAATCACCCTAATCATTATATTTATTTAAATAAGATTTAAAACCTATTTTTCATAATTTCTTGCATTTTCTTTATTTTTCTCTCTATTTCTTCCTATTTTTCCTCAATAAATCCAAACTAAATATTTCTTAAATATTTTTTTCAAATATTTCACTATAACAATTCATAAAATAATATTCTTAAATTTTTTCAATTTTCTAAAAAATTTCACTCACCTTGACTTAGCTTCTAAGGCTTCCTTGGTATACGTGCCCCGTCCTCGAAATGTGTGCCCGATCAATTTCTTGGCGTCGGAACACGTCTCTAGTCCCGGAATCATTTTGACATTTTTGAGATTTTTCTCCATTTTTTTCACATTTTTTCCTAATTTCTTTTTCCTTTCTTTTCTTTTTCTTTCTTTCTTTTCATATTTCTTCCATTCTTCATGTTCATCTTCTTCTCCACTGCATCCTGCGCAAACCATCCATGCACCGCCTCCGGCTCTGTCATCCGCCGTTGCTGGCCACATCGCCATCGCCGGCGACATCGGCTGCTCCGTCACTGCCATTGGCCGCAAGCACCGCGCCCTCCAGCATCAGCCTCCCGCATGCGGCCTACGCGCATAGCACCCCTGCGTCCTCCATGCCCGACTTCGGCCACCTTTGGTTGAAGCTCCAAGCCGCTTCCGACTCCCGTTGCTCGGCAGTTGTTCGCTACGATCATCGATGCCGTCCTTCCGCGCTGCTTCACCTTCACTCGCCTTCGACCGAGCTGCCATGGCCGACACAACCCGCTATTGCCACTGCATTTGGATTGCTGTCACCTCCAAACGTCACCGCGTGCCTCCTTGCATTTGCTGCCACTGTCAGTCTGTCGGTCGTTCTGCGCTCCCACGCTACTACTCTGCTCGCTGGGTTTGCCGAGTACTTGCAGTCATGGCTGCCGTAAGCTGCTTCCAGCCACCCTCCATTGCCCAATTATCTCTCTCTCTCTCTCTCTCTACCATGGCTCTCAGATGAGATAAAAATCAAATTTAATTTCCTATAAATGCTTGGCCTCCAAGCACATAAGTTTACACATATATTTATGCTCTTGCATCGGATACGCCTCGGCCATCATTCTCACTCCAGACACTTCTTCTAATTCCCTCATTCCAATGCCTCAAGTGCAAAACTAATTCTATCTCTTAGAAGTCTTTCGACTTCCAATTCATCATGTTGCTCCCTGCCTATGGGCATATATATATATATATATAAAATATATTTTACCCATTAATCCTCATAATTTATCTTAATTATATTTGGAAATTTCTTAAATTGCAAGATGCACCCTTTAACATCCAATTAATTTGCATTACAATGCTTCAAATCCACAATTAATAACTTTGAATTTACTCGATAAGGACAATTTCGCTCCAGTATCCTCATCGGACTATTGATTCATCTAGAAATCAGCTCAGGGTTATTCCTTATGAAAAATCGAAGCCCCCCTAGGGTTTCGTTGATTTTGCAGGAGTCCCCTACGATGATTCGATTTTTCAGCCTGAATCAAAGCTGAATTTTAGTTGTACCGAAAACCATTTCTAATCCGATTTCTTTCGATCCCATAAATCATGTCTCAAGATGCTCATCAATACCATATTGATTTCCTAAGACATCTCGGCTCCAGGGCACTCCCTACAGTTGATTTAGTCTTTTATACAGTAAGAAATTACCCTTATACCTTCTATTTATCCTTAAATTCCCCCTTTTTTCCCAAGATAATTTACTCTTGAGTCCCTTAGAATTTCTCGGGTATTACATTACCGCACCTACCTATGGTCAGACCTTTCTTAAAGAGACTTTAAGGGTTTCGATGTCTTCTCTTTCGCATTCCACGAGGGCACACATCAGAAGGATAAATTCCTGAGT
>NC_068344.1:11665586-11817467 GCF_014633365.1 Diospyros lotus | reverse complement strand
CCTGTAATCTTTCTTACAGGTCTTGATTGAGTTGATATCATATTTCAGAATTTATATCAGTTCCAGTGCATGTATATATTCAAATATGTGCGTTACAGTGAGTTATATCAGATCAGTGCATGTTTATATATGTATTTACATGCTTACAGTGAGTATCAATCAGTTCAGGCATGTTTCTTGCAACGTTTTTCATTAGCTATGATCAGTAAATCATCCCTCAAGTTGTTTATATATCAATTGGGATTGTTCTCCCAAGATTTCTTTTGGAATGGTGTAGTGAAGTTAAGTTTTGATTCAAGATACGATCTCTGTTATCGTAAGTTTTATAGTTGATAAGATTCCAGTCATTCGAATAAGTCTTGTATCATTCGAATGAATTTCAAAGCATTCGAATAAGTTTCAGTGTTATCGTAAGCTTTTCCCTTATAATATTCCAGTCATTCGAATGAATTCTTGGTCATTCGAATGAGTCATGTGTTATCGTATCATTCGTATGAATTTTTGAGGTTTTTTGACTGTCATTCGAATGAGCCTTGTTGTCATTCGAATGAGCCCTTGAAGATGTGAGTAAGTTGTTGCTTTGTATAGCTTAGCATTCGAATGAGCCTTCTTGTCATTCGAATGACTTTCAAATTGATTCGAATAAGGTTACTGTTGCATTCGAATGAGTCAAGTTTTTCCAGTTCAAAAGTTGAAATTTTCCAAAATTCATTCGAATGAATTTGAGAGTCATTCGAATGAGTCCCAGATCAGATCCGAATAGCCTTCGAAAATCATCAGTCATTCGAATGAGCCTTCTGTCATTCGAATGAGTCTCTGTCATTCGAATGAGTTTTCTGCCATTCGAATGAGCTTGCTGAAATCCATTTTTTTCATTCGAATGAGCTGTTTTTCATTCAAATTGCTTCCTTAGACTTTCTCAATCATCCAAATAGTATCAAATGGCATCCAAATAGCTTCCAATAAATTCTTGATTCAAGTATTAAATTTAATATAAATATTCAATTATTCAGATATTGAATTTTTATGCCAAGATATGACAAAATCCAATATGCCATGCCTATACTCAGAAATTTCAGAATATTTGAATCTCAACATTTCTAGTAAAAATCATATACCATGTTTAGCAGTTCATTATGACATGGTCAACATTATTTTGTGAGATTATGTGCATACATATTGTATGAGCATTGAGCATGACTTATGTGGAGCACTACATATCGTGTGCTAGCATTTATATGAGCATTGCATTATGCGCGCCAGGCGGCTTGTCCGCGGGGATCCCACTAGTATCAGTACAATTATATCTCAGTTATGAGTTGCTCGCCTGATGTCGACCAGGGAGCTAGGGGCATATTGCCCAAAGTATGTGCTTACAGTTTTTATGTTTGCAGGACTCAGATCAGTCAGGTATGTGTTATAGTTATGTGGGCCTATGGGCCAAAGTTGCATACCTGCATTTAGTTTACAGCTTATGTGCATTACATCTTATAAATGCCATCCAGTGATTATTATATCTCTCAGTACAAGTTCAGTAAGTATTTTTATCAGTATCGATATTCTTCGATTCAGCTTCAGTTATTCTTTCCAGTTTATTACTTGCTGAGCTTTGTAGCTCACCTTGTACTCTTCACCATTCCAGGTCCTAGTGGGGGAGTACCAGACGTGGGGCCTAGCAGCAGTGTCCAGTAGTGTGTGTACGTGGAGCCGCTCAAGACCAAAGATGTCTGGGAGTTATTAGTTATTAGTTGTTAGTTAGTGTTTGATCAGTTTAGATTCATTTTAATTTCCAGTTTAGGGAATTTCCCTTAGATGCAATTATGATTTCATTTTTGTTGACTCAGAGTCTTATTACAGTTAATCGATATATATACAGTATTGGTACCAGAATTCAGTTATCAGTTAGTTTATTTTATTTTCCCCGTAGCACCTCTTCTCGGGCAGTTCTAGGAGAGGGGGTGTTACACTTCTAATCCTTGTTTGTCCACTACAATTCCTTCAGCAGCAGCATCACTCCAGTTCCTTCGAAAGCCTCATTCTTAAGGGAGTCTACGGAAGCAATCTTCGGAAGCAGCATTAAGGATCCCTTTGGAAGCCTATCTCGAGCCACCCTTCGGAAGCCTATTGCAAGCCACCCTTCGGAAGCCTATCTCGAGCCACCCTTTGGAAGCCTATCCTGAGCCATCCTTCGGAAGGAACCCTTCGGAAGCCCCCCTTAGTTTTGCAGCCAAATCTTCGATCGAGTCCCGAAGCCGATGGCATCCACGTGCATCCCACTCCTAAAAATTCTAATTGTTGTATTTTGGCAACAACATCATCTAATGATATCTATTGTCATTCCTGCTCTTGATTTATCATGCCTCATTGTTTTATGCCTTTATTTGTTGCTTATACTTACTGAGCTTTGTAGCTCATGTTGTTTCCTTGCATCATTCCAGGTATAGGTAAAGGCAAGGCTAAGGAGAGGGGCGAACCTAGTTAGGTTGAGCGGGGATAGATATGTGTACAGAGTCACTCCAAGCCTATGATCCTTGAGGCTTATTTTGAGGGTGAAGGGTTAAAAGTTGTATTTGTTGTATTTATTTTTATGCCCTTCTCATTATTTTGTTATATATGGACTGATATGTTCGGTTAAATGAACAATGTATATTTTGGGAATTTGTTGATGAATGGAAAATTATGCTTGGCCTATGGATTTTTGTTTCTATGCCTTCTCTATGGCGACTCTCTCACGGACCTCCTATGCTAGAGGGAGTTCTGGGAGGCGGGCCGTTATACGAAATGGATCTTTCCATTTTGTCACCTCAGATGATTTAATACATGTGATGTGTAACAAAGAATATTCAATTCATCAATTTACCTCCCTTCATTTTCAAAAGAATGTACCAATCTGTTCTCATCAAATCAAAAGGAAAAATGCCTTATGGCATGATTGTCTCAATTATCTCGAGCAAAACTAGCTAGAGGGACTCTCAAAAATGAAAGATCTATCCTTCACTCTCTATTTGATATCTACTTTAAACAAACTTTAATCAAAATGGAAATCAAATGCATTAATGGAGTATGGAAGATGCCTTCAAGAGAAGAAGAAATGAGGTAGGACAAGGACATGAAGATGGTTCAACACAAGCTACACCTTCAAGGAATCTAGCTACATCTACTCCATAATCTCCTTCAGATCTTCCTAGTTTTTCTACACAACTAGCTTCCTCAAGCCATCCTTCCACATCATCAGAGAGAGAAACCATGATTTAGTTCTTAAACAGGATCATCACCAAAATGGCATCTCAACGGGACAACATCTTAGTCAGATTGTCAAAAGTTGAAGCAAGCCTAACACAACTTTAAAAGAATCAAAGCAACTCTTCTTGCAAGAACAAGTCGTTTCAATACTACTGCTCGAAGAAACATACAACCAGTCATTTCAGAGCTTGATAATCAAAAGGAAGAACATGTAATTGAACCTGCAATAGATCATAAATCGAAACCTAAAGCAACCACATATACAACCTAGGATTAGTTTTAGTTTCAATCTTTAAATGTGACTACGTTGTACAAACTCTTAATATTGATATCTTTGGTATTAATGACCTTGCAATATTCTTTTTTTTCTTGACTTCTTTCAATCTCCTTTTTTATATTATTCTAAGTCTTTCAATTGGGAAGATATTATTTGTAAGGGAAGAAAACTAAAAGAACTACCCTTAAAAACAGGTGGAGCAAATGATTTATCTATTGATACAATCTTATCAAGTGATATAATCTTATTAACATCAAGAGATATAATTTATCTAGTGATATCACTTTCAACACAAATATCAATTTTATCCTCTCAAAATTCAAATAATTCTCAAAAAGAGAGAGAATATTCAATTCCAAATCTAAGTGTACTACTAGTTGTAGGTCACATTTTACTCCTAATTCAAATTTGACTCTTGAAGTTTCCACAAATGAAAATTATGTTAGATGTGCTTTTGATCATTAGTCAAAGAAAAGGTTGAGGGTGAGACTAGCAAGGACTGATTTTGTTTCATTAGATGTGTACAGAGTTCACCTAAAGAAAGGTCTTGGGAATTTTTGGGTTGAATTGCCAAAGCTAGCTAGGCTCTTGTGCCTTGAGGGTATATATATGTTGTGACTTGATTTATCATATTCAGATGATGTAACTTTTGTTTTGCTGGAATGTATATGTTTAATTATTACATTGTGATGTTTTCAAATAAGAGTTTATGTGATATATTAATGGTGGTTTCGTTCAAGTTACTTTTATATTATTCTAATAACGATCCTCTCAAAGATCCTCTATGCTAGCGAGGGCTCTTGGAGGCGGGCCGTTACCAGTTCAAAGAGACAATAAGTGGTTTCAAGATTGTTGTTGCCAAAATACAACAATTAGAATTTTTAAGAGTGGGATGCACGTGGATGCCGTCGGCCTCAAGATTTGATCAAAGACTGGATGCAAGATTCAGGTGGGCTTTCGAAGAGATCCTTCTGAAGGGTTCCTTCCGAAGGATTCCTTCCAAAGGGCACTTCAGAAGGGTTCTTCCGAAGGTTGGCTCGCAAGACTGGCTTCAAGATTAAGGTGGGCTTCCGAAGGATGCTTCCGAAGGACTACGGTGGGCTTCCGAAGCAAGCTTCTGAAGGTTGGCTCGCAATAGGTTCCAATCAAGTTGGTTATGCTCTTGAGGGTTTTTCCGAAGGGTTTTTGGTCCTTTCGAAAGAGGCTTCCGAAGGGTTCTTCCCCAATAACTTCTGAAGACTCCCTTCCCAATGAGGCTTCCGAAGGAACTAGAGTGATGCTTCCGAAGGAACTGTAGTGGACAAACAAGGATTAGAAGGCTCATGGGATTTTCCTCCCGCGAAGACCCTCTAATGCTCAAGTCAGTAACGGAAGGAGAATAATCGCGAGGAATGGAAAAAAAGACTTAATTTCGAAAGGAAAGTGGGAGAGAAATACCGATGTTTGGATCCCTTTCTGAGGGTTGAACCTGGCCTTTTATAGAGATTGATCAGGGAGCACACGTGGCCCTTCTGAAGGATTCCTTCCATAGGAACCTTTCCAAAGGAGGCTTCCGAAGGGTTCCTTCTGAAGGAACTTGCCCCAACCGCTTCCAAACCCTTCCAAAGGTCCTTCCCCAGCAGCTTCCAAAGGGCCCTTTCCCAGCAGCTTCCAAAGGGTCCTTCCCCAGTAGCTTTCGAAGAGTCCTTTCCCAACAGCTTCCAAAGGTCCTTCCCCTGCAGCTTCCGAAAGTCCTTCCCTAGCAGCTTCCGAAGGTCCTTCCCTAGCAGCTTCCGAAGGTCCTTCCCTGCAATGCTTAGACTTCTCCCTTCTTATTATTAGGGCATAAAAATTGTCCCCCACTCTTTGTTTTGTTCTTCTTAGATACAAAATGAAAGTATTTTCTAATCATAGGGCACCAACAATTGAAAATGGTTCTTATCGAATAGCATTTTTGGAAGCCCCTTCCGAAGGGTCCTTCCTAAGGATTTTCATCTCCTCAAGAATGTTCCTTCCTCAGGCTCTTTCTCGGATGTAACTTTTGATAATGTTATGTCTGCTAGGACCCCTCCAGACTGGAGATAGTACCAACTAAACGATCTTGGGCCCGAGAAATGCATAAGGCAGGCTCTGGAGGATGACCTCAACATCTTGTAGGATTCGTGGAGCCCTTACACTCTTGAGCTCGACGAGGGTGAGGTCGGTGTCAGCATGTCTAGCACCACTCAGATGATTGAGGGAGGCCTAAAAATGGACCTTGTTGCTGATGCTCCTCATAATCTGTTCCTTGGAGAGGGTTCGAGTCACATGGATCGTCTTCCAACCGAAGATTAGTACAGACTTTATAATTTATATTGTTTTTAACTGGTTGTAAGGAACGATCATTTTGCTAGTTTCATCTCGAAGCATTCTTCTTAGAATTTTTGACACATTTCTTTGGCTATTGCGTTTCATTTTTTCATCTTTGGATGAATGTAGTTTCTTAGTAGTCGTTTCAACATGCCTCATGTAATTGCCTTATTTGAATCACTACGTAATTCTATTATGTTTCCATCATTTTCTTGTTGGTTATGCGACTTGCATTCATACCTCTTTAGGCTTTGATTTATTAGCCACAACAATTCAATTTTTGTCTATTCCTGCCTATACCTTCTCTTCAAGGCTCCTTGGCCCCAAGAAACTCGGGATAGGCCTCGCGCCCCTGACATGATTGCGAGACTCATGCAACACTCATCGAGCTCTCGGGTTTTGTCAAGATTGGGGATTGTCGGGCCTTTGCGAACATTTCTGGAAGAGGCCTTCGTTTTCCATAGGGAAGCTGGATTAGGCTAAGGATCCAACGTGGGATTCATCTCGAGCTTTCAAGTTTGCTGGGAGACCTAGGTGACAGATCGACCGAGGAGTCAGGTTTAGCTTAGGAGCATAGCACCAGACTCAATCGAGTAATCTAGATGAGTCTGCGAGCATAGGTGTCGGAGCATCTGATGATCCTGAGTTGATCTATCATCATGGGTGTTAAATTGAGTCTTGTCCTTCATTTTTTGTCCATTGCTTTGAGGCCCAATCAATCTTAGGACATCTGATTTTGGCCAATGATCCAATCCGAGATTCCTTCTAGGCGTCCGAGCTTGCAGGGAGACCTAGGCGCCAGATCAACTGAGGAGTCGGGCCTAGCTAAAGGGCATAGCACCGGACTCAATCGAGGGATTGATAGAGCACATATTTTCATATTATTTAACCCTCATATTTAGTCCTTTTTGCACATTAGTTGTGTCATTTTATTCATCTTAATTTTATTTCATTTTATTTTATAGGAATTGGGCTTCACACTATTTTACTTTATTTTTCCAGGTTTAGGGCTATGGGGCATGAGACATCTTGATGGCAATGAGATATCTTGGAAATTGGAGATAGAGAAGTAAGGGCAATTTTAGCAGATTTAACCTCCTGCACTTCCTTCAGTATTTTGGCCAAGATAAAATTCCAGAATGAAGATGATGTCTTCAGAGATACTGTAGAGGACTTCTTGGGCTTTCTGGAATGGTATGGTTTGTCCAAATCCGAGTTCGTTTGGGCCTTCAAACAGCACTTCAAAGTCGGGGCTAGGAAGTTGGGTCAAATTAGGAAAGCTGCACAGATGCTGATTCTTTAAAAGGCCATATCTTGGGCGTCCGATATCCAAATCAAGTGATTCAAAAGCCCAAATTTATCTAATCTTCCTAATCTACAATTATTGTGAAGAGGCCGAAGCCCATAACGCACGTTAACCTATCCGAAATCGGATGTGAAGTGGCAGTAACCTAGGGTTTCCTCCTTAAGCTCTACTTAAGCGCCTTAAGAGGCCATTAAAAGAGTATTCTTTTGAAGGGCGTGAATAGTAGCCAGATTTCCTTCTCTCCATTGTTCTTGTCAAGATGGAAGGCTAAGGATTCTGTAATCGGTTGCAATACCACCCTTATTCCCGGTTTGAGTCTTTGGTTTTAATGGAAATCATTTTTTTAGTTTTAACTTTGTTGTTCTCTTGTTTCTGTTCTCTCTTAAATCTGTGTATGTGTTGATACCGGTTGGATGAATGCATGCATTGTCTTTGTTTGAGAATCCAAGGTTTTTGTGCTCGGTTAAGGCTTTAACTAGAAGCAAGAACAACCTGTTTGGATGGTATTTCAATCAGTCTCGAATCTGTGCAATAAAGGGAATCAAAACTGATAAATCGAACTAAGAGGTTTCTGAAATCTGTTTATTGGTTTTCTTTCCAATCTTTGGCGGTTGTTAAAGGATTTTTGTGATTTCTGATTTGAGGATTAAAACTAAACAAATTGTTTATTGAGAAGGCGATGAAAACTGGGATAGAAGGTTGGTTTGCAACTGATTGCATCTTGATTCATTGTGTTCTTGCATATCTTGTTTTCTGTTTTTCATCAAAAACTTCCCCCCCCCCCCCCCGTTTAGCCTTGTTTTGACAGATCCGTTAGAGGTTCGTTGGGAGACGACTTTGGGTTGCACCCTTGCTGCAAATCAAAATTCTTATTCATCTAATCTATTGGTGTTCGACAGCCCCGATCAGATTTTGGCGCCGTTGCCGGGGAACCAATCTCGTTTTCGTCAAAAGAAGACTGATTCAAAAATATATATATATTCTTTGATAATCTAATAGCAGATATTGTGGTTGCTACTTGGTATATAGGTTGGAAACTAGCTGGTTGCGGGCTACCGGTCCAAAGCGAGTTAACCATACTCGGCACTGCTAGATACAACGCCACGTACCAAGTTTATGCCACAAATCAAGAAGTGAACATGCCTTCAGGAATAGCTACTGACAGAAAACTCTTATTCTTTGTTTTGTAGTGAGACCAGCAAGCTGAATCCAAGTGCAAGAGATAGCAATATTTAGCAGTTTTGACAACAAACTCAGCAAACTTCTTATTCAGCAGTTTTGACAGCCTCCATGACAGATAGCAAAATTTAAGGATTGAGAACAAGATACCGGTTCTATCCTCTTCCCTTCTCATCCTTACTTGATGTTCTTTCATGTCTTTATGCCTCCCTTGATGTTTTCTTGCATTTAGAGTGGTCTTTGAGGCAAAATAGGAGCTGATTTGATAAAAAAAACGATTTTGACAGTTACTGTTCACTGCTTCCTACTTTCTCCGATTGAGCTGAAACTTGGTGTCCAAAGAAATGAGGAGATCATTTTTTGGCCAAATTCCAACGTTTAGACCACTTTTTGGTCCATTTTATGTTTCTCAGTGGCTAATTTTGTGCGGTTTTTAGTGTTTTTAGGTCCCTCAGTGTTTTAGTGTTGAAATTTTGTGAAAAATTGCATAAAAAAAATCATCTAAGGGCTTCTTGTTTGACCTGTTTTAGTGTTTTTATGTTTGTGTGTTTTTTGTGTTTTTCAGTTTTTGGTGTGCATAGGCCAGTTTGTGTGCTGTTTTTTTTTGTGAGTCATTTTGAGTGTGTTTTTGTGCTGATCTTTAGTGCATGACCAGGTCCTCTAAGGACATACCAATTGACCTAGACCTTGAAATAGAAAGGACCCTTTGGAAGCAAAGGAAGGCTAGAGAGTTAGAGCTTCGGATAGTTGATAATCCTCCTGCCTCTTCTGCCACTGCATCTGATATTCCTTCTATTTCTATACCTACCCCTGACTTAAACACAATGGCGGGTAATGGGAATGAACACAATCGGAATGGAAATAATGTAAATCATGGTCATTTGGATGGTAGAACCATTAGAGAATTGGCTGCCCCTGATGTGCACTACCAGTCTTTATGCATTCAATATCCCCAATTGGATGCAACCTTTGAATTGAAATCTGGGCTAATCCATTTGCTTCCCATGTTTCATGGCCTTGCAGGTGAAGATCCGCACAAGCACCTCAAGGAATTCCATGTTGTCTGCTCCACAATGAGGCCACAAGGAGTTGATGAGGAGCAGATAAAACTTAGGGCCTTCCCATTTTCATTGGATGGAGCTGCAAAGGATTGGTTATACTACCTACCACCTGCTGCCATCACAAGTTGGGATGAGCTAAAAAGAATCTTTTTGGAGAAGTTCTTTCCAGCATCCCGAACAGCCGCCATTCGGAAAGAAATTTGTGGCATAAGGCAGAATCATGGGGAGACATTACATGAGTATTGGGAGCGATTCAAGAAACTCTGTTCTAGTTGTCCACACCATCAAATCAGTGACCAGCTACTGGTCTAATACTTCTATGAAGGTCTTATTCCAATGGATAGGTATTTGGTGGATGCAGCTAGTGGAGGAGCCCTCTCTGAAAAGACACCAGCAGCTGCTCAAGAGCTAATCTCCAAGATGGCACAGAATGCCCAACAGTTTGGTACCAGGTCAGCCACTCCCATGAGACAGGCCAATGAGATTGGTGTTGCTTCCATCAATGACCAACAGAGAATAGAGAACAAACTGGAGGAATTGGCCTCCATGGTCAGACAGCTAGCCCTTGATAAAGGACAGTCCAAATCTCAGCATGTATGTGGTATTTGTTCATTATCCTCCCATGGTACTGACCAATGTCCTCAACTGCAGGAGAATATAGAAGCCCGTGCTGGCATTTTTCCAGGAAGACCCTTCTAACCACAGCAACAAAGATATGATCCATATGCTGCCACCTATAATCCAGGGTGGAGAGATCATCCGAACTTGAGGTATGGAGGTTCTTCCAACCAGCCATTCCAACCACAACAGCAGCAACCTCAGCAGCACAGATTCAATGCACAAAGACCAAGTCAATCAATGCAGCAACCCCAACCAGCTCCTAAATCCGAATCAAGCTTGGAAGATATCATGAAGCAGCTCGTTGCCAACAATCTCCAGTTTCAGCAAAGGACCGACACTGCCATACAAAATTTGGAGACACAGATTGGACAGCTGGCAACCAACATCAGTGAGCTACGGAGTCAAGGTTCGGGTCAGTTGCCTTCACAGCCAATTTCAAATCCAAGGGGCAATGTAAGTGCTATCGTTCTCCGCAGTGGCAAAGAGTTAAGCAGCCCACCCTCTCCACCACCAGAATTTGGGCAGCAACAAGAAAGCCAAAAGAAAGATCAGCCTCCTCCCATTCAAAAGGACAAGCAGCCCACCACCATTGATCAAGATAGAGGAGAGACTTCTCACAACCATCCACTGCCATTTCCTCACTGAGCCACTCAAAATAAAAAGAGGGCAGAAGCTGAGTTGGACAAGGAGATCATGGAGACTTTCAGAAAAGTTGAGGTGAACATACCACTCTTGGAGGCCATCAGACAGATTCCCAAGTATGCCAAGTTTCTCAAAGACTTGTGCACCCACAAAAGGAAACTGAAAGGAAATGAAAAAATCAACTTGGGAAGAAATGTGTCAGCATTGATTCAACCTGCCATGCCTCAGAAATGCAAAGATCCAGGGACTTTCACCATTCCTTGCACTATTGGAAATTTACAATTTCATAATGCTATGTTGGATTTAGGAGCCTCTATTAATGTGATGCCTAAATCTGTGTATTCTTCTTTGCAGGCAGGTGCAGGCACATTGACATCTACAGGAGTGGTGGTTCAGTTGGCAAATAGGAGCACAGCATACCCTGAGGGAGTATTAGAGGATGTATTAGTAAAGGTAAAGGATTTCATATTCCCTGCTGACTTCTATGTTTTGAATATGGAGGATGATCACACACCCGGACACGCACCACTTATTCTAGGTAGACCCTTCTTGAAAATTGCAAGGACAATAATTAATGTGCATGAGGGTACTTTATCTATGGAGTTCGCTGGTAACACCATTCAATTCAATATCATTGATGCCATGAAGTATCCCTTAGAAGATCATTCTGCCTTGCATGTTAACTTTATTGACTTAATGGTGGAGAAAGCATGTGTTGAGTTGTATAATCTTGAGTCTGAATTCCCCACCATCCATAATTTTCCTGATGATATGCATTGCCCTCAGAGTCATGACGGACTCAGTAAGTGTAGTGTTTGTTCTGAAATAGATGAGTTTTTGAGTATTGTTGAGAGTGCACCTTCTCATACTATATCCGATTCTCATGTGCCTCCCATAGAGGAAGTTTCTGTTGTTGAGAATGTAGTGCAGGTAGGTGGCAACATAAACAGACTGGTGCCTTCAATTCAACAGCCACCCACCTTGGAGTGTAAGCCCCTGCCTGAGAATCTGAAGTACGCCTACTTGGTGGATGGAGACAAGCTACCCGTGATCATCGCCGACAACCTTCAGCCTGACCAAGAGGAGAAGTTGCTGAATCTGTTGAAGCAACATAAGAGAGCCATAGGTTGGTCACTTGCAGATATTCCCGGTATATCCCCTTCCTTATGCATGCACAGGATTCATTTAGAGGAAGGAGCTCGACCAGTGAGACAGCCCCAAAGGAGACTCAATCCCACCATTCTAGATGTGGTCAAGAAAGAGGTAAGTAAACTACTTTCGGCTGGCATTATTTATCCTATCTCTGATAGCAAGTGGGTGAGTCCAGTACAGGTAGTTCCGAATAAGACAGGATTCACAGTGGTAGCCAATGAGAGGAATGAGCTAGTGCCCATGCGAGTGCAGAACAGCTGGAGAGTCTGCATTGACTATAGGAGGCTCAACCAAGCTACCAGGAAGGATCATTTCCCACTCCCATTCATTGATCAGATGCTAGAGAGGTTAGCTGGAAAGTCCCATTACTGCTTTCTTGATGGTTTTTCTGGTTATTTTGATATTTGCATAGCATCGGAGGATCAGGAGAAGACCACCTTCACCTGCCCCTTTGGCACTTTTGCATACCAGAGGATGCCATTTGGTCTATGTAATGCCCCAGGTATGTTCCAGCGATGCATGGTGAGTATATTTTCAGATTTACTTGAGCATTGCATGGAAGTTTTCATGGATGATTTTTCTGTTCATGGGACCTCCTTTGATGAGTGTCTAATCAGTTTGGGTAGAGTCCTAGAGAGATGTGTTGAGAAGAATCTTGTCCTAAATTTTGAAAAATGTCATTTCATGGTTGAGCAGGGGATTGTTTTGGGTCATGTTGTGTCCAAGAGGGGTATAGAGGTTGATAAGTCCAAGGTCGATATCATTTCTTCTTTGCCTTACCCCGCGTCTGTGCGGGAGGTACGTTCTTTCCTTGGACATGCAGGATTCTACAGGAGATTCATCCAAGACTTCAGCAAGATTGCCCTTCCAATGTCCAACTTGCTTCAGAAGGATGTGGAATTCAAATTTGATGAGTCTTGCAAGATGGCCTTTGAGGAGCTCAAGAGGTGCTTGACTTCTCCACCCATCATCCAGCCACCCAACTGGGACTTGCCATTCGAGCTCATGTGTGATGCTTCCAATTATGCAGTTGGTGCCGTCCTTTCACAACGAGTGGAGAAGAAGTCACACGTCATTGCTTATGCCTCGTGCACTCTGGACAACGCCCAAGCAAACTACACCACTACTGAAAAGGAGATTCTTGCCATTGTGTTTGCTTTAGATAAATTTCGCTCTTATCTCCTGGGTTCTAATGTTGTCGTGTTTTCTGATCATGCAGCTTTGAAATATCTCTTGAAGAAGCACGATGCCAAACCCAGGTTGATACGGTGGATGCTCCTGCTTCAAGAGTTCAATGTTGAGATCAAAGATAAGAGTGGAGCTGAGAATCTTGTGGCTGATCATTTGAGCAAGCTTCCTTCCTCTTCAGATGCCACTACCATGGATTGTCAGCCTATCAAAGATGACTTCCCAGATGAGTTACTCTATCACTTGCATGGTACTGAGCCCTGGTATGCTGACATTGTTAATTTTCTAGCTGCATCTGATATCCCTGCCCATCTTAAGAGAGATCAGCTAAGTAAATTTAAAAGTCAGGCCAAGTACTATGTATGGGATGATCCATATCTATGGCGCATGTGTAGTGACCAAGTCCTTAGGAGATGTGTGCCTGATATTGAGTTTGCTTCAGTGATCTAGGTGAGTCTGAGGGTATAGGCGTCGGAGCATCTGATGATCCCTGGTTGGTCTTAGGTCATAGGTACCAGATCACAACTAAACAACCTAAGCCTCGCGTGGTGAGGGCGTCTTTTGACTTACCATATAGCGGTGCACTATTTTGAGGTCTGGTCTATCCTAGGGGATCTAGAGTTAGCTAACGATCCAATTCAAGATTCCTTCTGGGTGTCCGAGTTTGTCGGGAGACCTAGGCGCCAGATCAACCAAGGAGTCGGGTCTAGCTCAGGGGCATAGCACTAGACTCAATCGAGGGATCTATGTGAGTCTGAGGGCACAAGCGTCGGAGCATCCGATGATCTCGGGTTGGTCTTAGGTCATAGGTACCAGATCGCAACTGGACAACCTAAGCCTCGTGTGGTGAGGGTATTTTTTGACTATCCATATAGCGACTTCATCACCTTCTGCCCCTCACGAGAGTCAGTTTGCTTTTGGTGAATCTAGGTTCAATAGCCAATCCAATTTTGGATTCCTTTCGGGTGTTCGAGTTTGTCAAGAGACCTAGGCGCCAGATCAGCCAAGGAGTTGAGGCTAGCTCAGGGGCATAGCACCGGACTCAATCGTGGGATCTAGGTGAGTCTGCGGCCATAAACATTGGAGCATCCGATGATTCCGACTCGGCTTGTGGTCATATGCGCCTGATTTCCACCGAGCCACCCTGATCTCATCGGGGTCATCATCGAACTGCTGCACCTACATTAAATTTTATCATACATACAAATGCTCAAGGCATAGGTTATGTGTTTCAGCTTATATTTTTGCCTACTCCACGGGAATACAGGGGGTATATTCTTTTATGTATTGGGAATATTATTACAATGGAAAATTAAAGAGAATCCAGGCTCCCGACAGAATCAAGCAACGCTTCTAATGAAAGACTCGACTCTGCATCCCGTGCTTCGTCCCCTCAACTGGAGTTAATGGCTGGTAAGAATGGGAAGTGCCTCTTGAGGTGCACAGTGTTCCAAGTTTTTCCCATCGCATTGCCTTGTAACATCTGCGGTACACACATGTGGGGTTCCAACATCTTCCAAATTCTATAGGTTCCCTCACAATTCGGGTTGGGTTTCTCCTCTTCTTCTATTACTTTCCCATGCGTCCAAAATTTTCATTTGGATAATAAACTGTTCTGCCCGGGAAAATAATTCAGTAGTAGAATCTAGCATTGAGAAGGTTAGGGATCTTATAAGCGGGGCGTATGTAGTTTTGCTAAGTAGGGCTAACACTGCCACTTGGATTGGGAGATCCCTTACTTCCTGTTTTGCGGCTCTGAATCGCTTGATATATTGCTTTAGGGATTCATTAGGCTTCTGTTGTAAGCTCATCAGGTATGTAACACTTTTCTTCTTCGAGAGGTAGACAAAGAATGCATTTGGGAATTCTTTCTTCAACTGTTCAAATGATCGCATATGCCCTGTTGGTAATTCAGTGAACCACTGCTGAGCCTGTCTTGTCAGGGAAAGAGGGAAGGACAAGACAGGCTCTGCACCTAGTGACCTTATTCCACCCATGCAACAATGCCGCTATGATGAAGTGTTGTAGGTGTTTCTTTGGGTCCTCCTTTCCTGAGTATACCGAAAGCTATAGCAGCTCAAACCCTGGTTGCACTGGTTACCTTTGGAGTTCCTTAGACAGAGGAAACCCCTTCGGGGGCATTTTCTTTGATGCCACCATTACCTGCTTCTACTCTAGCACCTCTTCTATGAGGTGTTCGATGTCAGATGCCTTGAGTGTTTCTTGTTTTGCTTCATTTTTGCGAGGAGGTGGGTCATAAGGAGCTCATAAGTAGGTGTTTCCTGCTGTCTCTTTATACATGAGAGCTTTCCCTATCTTCCTATCACATTCCCTTCCCGACTCTGTCATCTCTGAGACTTGGTTAGTCGGCCATGGAGTTATAACTCTTACCCCCTATCGTGTGGTCCTTGGAGGGGTTTCCTTGGATCTCTTAGATTCTCCTCCTATATTGGCTTTTCCCATGTGGGAAATTAGTTCACGTAATAAAGTAGTGATTCCCTGTAGTCTTCTTATATTCTTCTCATTGTTTATCTTGAGCTCATCATTCTATTGTTTTAGTTCCTCAAAATTCTTTTGTAATTGTTCATAATCTGATAGCAGGACCGTGGGTGGGGCTATCCCGGAAGGCTCTGGAGGTACTAAAGTCTCCACGAGGTTTCTATTTGGAATTGAAGACTGTCCAAATGAGGGTTGTTCCTGACTAGCAAGTGCTGTATGCAAGACTTGCTTCCCTCGTTCTTTCACATGCCTCCTCAATCCAGCTATGTGTACTTTTTCCTACTCTGAAAGTTCCATGCCCCCCAGCTCAGCAGTCTGGTTGCCCCTAAGCATAGGAAAGTTTTCTGAACGTACTTCATTGTCAGGGTGATCTTCTGAAAATTTTGGCACCATAGTGTGCACCTGATTTAGGCTTCTTGTGGCTCCCATCCCAGTACGAGCGCTCATTCGAGTGGAGTCATGCAAGCTCGCCGAACTAGTTGACATGGTCCTATTCAGCATCTTGCGTTAAGATTGGCTTTTTGTTGCGTTTTCCACAGACGACGCCAAATTGTTGTTGCTAAAATACAACAATTAGAATTTTTAAGAGTAGGATGCACGTGGATGCCGTCAGCCTCGAGATTTGATCAAAGACTGGATGCAAGATTTAGGTGGGCTTCCAAAGAGATCCTTCTGGAGGATCCTTCCAAAGGGCGCTTCAGAAGGGTTCTTCTGAAGGCTGGCTCGCAAGACTGGTTTCAGGACTAAGGTGGGCTTCTGAAGGATGCTTCCGAAGGACTATGGTGGGCTTCGAAGCACGCTTCCAAATGGTGGCTCGCAACAGGTTCTAGTCAAGTTGGTTATGCTCTTGAGGGTTCTTTCGAAGGTTTTTAGTCCTTCTGAAAGAGGCTTCCGAAGGGTCCTTCCCCAGCAGCTTCCGAAAACTCCCTTCCCAATGAGGCTTTCGAAAGAACTAGAGTGATGCTTCTAAAGGAACTGTAGTGGACAAACAAGGATTAGAAGGCTCACGGGATTTTCCTCCCACGAAAACCCTCCGATGCTCAAGTCAGTAATGGAAGGAGAATAATCACGAGGAATGGAAAAAAAGACTAAATTTCGGAAGGAAAGTGGGAGCGAAATACCGATGTTTGGATCCCTTTCTGAGGGTTGAACCTGGCCTTTTATAAAGATCGAGCAGGGAGCACACGTGGCCCTTCCGAAGGATTCCTTCTGAAGGAACCTTTCCAAATGAGGCTTCTGAAGGGTTCCTTCCGAAGGAACCTTCCCTAGGTGCTTCCAAACCCTTCCAAAGGTCCTTCCCCAGCAACTTCCAAAGGGCCCTTTCCCAGCAGCTTTCGAAGGGTCCTTTCCCAGCAGCTTCCGAAGGTCCTTCCCCTGCAGCTTCCAAAGGTCCTTCCCCAGTAGCTTTAGAAGGTCCTTCCCCGCAATGTTTAAACTTCTTCCTTCCGATTATTAGGGCACAACAAAGATCCAACACAGAAGTAGAGTATAGGGCTTTTCCTTATGGTCTTGCTTAAGTTCTTTGGCTGCAATCTTTTTCTACTCAACAAGTATTATGTGTGATTATTTGCCTGCTAACATAGTAAAAAAATCTTGTTTACCATTGGAACCAAGCATCTTGAAGTTGATATGCATTTTATTCAAGAAAAAGATGGTTACTAATCCAGTAGAAGTTAAGCATTTTCCCTCTCTATTTGTCATCAGTATCGTCATTGCCTCAAGTGTTGTAGCATGGGCCACTTATAGTGAGTGCATTAACCCATTGTGGTCATTTATAGCCTAGTATGGGTTTCAAAGCTCTGTAAGATAGCCCCTTCTCATGGACTTCAATCCATGGTTCTTAGATTAGTCCTACATATTGTATTTGCTGCATTGCAATGCAAGTCGATTGTGTGACCAAATGTATTAGGTCTAATTTAGCCTTTGTTACTATTCGTTCTTATTCTTGCCATTTAGGACTATTTTGTTATTGCTTTTGGTATGGTTTTTTGGCTTTGTATGTGGATCTTGGGTTTTAGCTCCTTATGATCTTAGAATTACTACCATTGCACAGTCCCTCACTACTCATGTCCTCAATTTCAACAAAAAAAAGTAAATCACATGTGAAAATTTTGTTTTATTGTACAAGACAAAGAATCGAACTCACGACCTACTGGCGTGAATCCTAACTTATCGTAGTTCAATCACTTGATCTGTTTTTCTATTATATTATTGTTTAGCTAATATTTTTTTATTAATATATTTTATTTATAAATAATAATAATAATAATAATAATAATAATAATAAAATATAATAAACCCAGCTCAAAATCAAATACAATGTGGGGAGAGTCTTAAAATTCAGAATCAGCTCAATTAGGAAACGACATGAACCCAAATTTGAGCTGTTGTTCCATCAAATCATGATGGATTGATAATTAATAGTGATGTGATAGCAACCTTTTCTAAATTTGTTTTAAGGTTTTCACATTGCTGTATGTTTGGCCGCGGTCAAGGATGACATAATGCATGCATGTACTGTCTAAATCTCTTGCCCCTTTTTTTATTTTTTTATTTTTAAAAAAATTATCCACTTGATTCCATAATCATCGGCGGAGGTCGAAATGGAGCAAATTTTAATATATATTACACTATGATCAGATGGTATCTCATTAATTCATTCATTTCCCGTAGAAGCCAATTCACGTGGTGATTGAGACCCATTGCTACTTTTTCTTTTGTTTTTTCCCTTTTACTTTCATTTAATAATTACTTGGCAAGCCAATCACCATCCATCTTGCAAAGCCATGCCATCGATCATTGGAGAAAGAAAAGAAAAGTTGATATAATTACTAAGAATGAGAATCGACATGTGATCTAATTACAGTTGAAAATTGTGATTAACTAGAAAGTCTGGGATTGGGATCATCTCATGTTCCCAGGGATGATGATGATTGTGTAGAAGATGAAGAGTCCATCCCAATTAATGAGTAGAAGACTTCACGAACTCTCGTTGCACTGCAGAGATCCAATTCTTCTACTAATTTTTTGAGTCCCTTTAATTTGGCCCCAGTTAATTAGCTTGATTCACAAGAAGAAGTGGCGGGCCTTAGAGAATCGACTTGGGATTTGCCCTGGGGACCTCTGGTCCTTATAAATAGGCGGTACTGATCGAAGGTCATGGGCGGATACAGCGCGGGCCTCTCGGCCGTCACCAGCTCCTTTGCCGGCTGTATCAGCAAATCGCTCTTGGGGTTGTAGAAGAAAGCCAGAGACAAGCGCTCGCCTTCTGAGTTCACCATCACCCTATGCTCTACGCTCCTATACACGGCATTGCTTAGCACCTAAAATTAATAATGGTAATTATATCAATACATCAATAATAATTGCAGTTATCTGTATATCCTATTATATACCAACTTATCAACCAAAAGAACATGTAAGTGTCGGCATTAAAGTGGTAGCAGTTGTGTGCGCACCGCAGCCTTCTGCTGTTTCTCAGCTTTTATATATCTTCTCAGGGCATGCCCCTATGATCTAAGACAAGTTAAAACAATACAGTTTTTGGGAGACAGTTAAGGGTTGAATGGTTGTAGGTTTGGTGACCTTAACTTAGGGTTGTGGCTTTCTGGGTTTTAGTCTTGCATTAATCATCCACGTGAATGACTTTTGCACTAAAGGTATGTTTGATTGTCATCTTTTTCATAAAAAATGGTCATTTTCTACTCAAATTTCAACTTTTGAAGTATTTGATTGACAAAATTTTTCATGAAAAATATTTTTCAACTTGTGGTCACGTGATACTTTTTTCTCACTTTTGCTGAGAGATAGATGCAATTTTTCATTGAAATAGAAAAATCCACCCATCACACCTCCTTCCCCTTTCACCACCGCCCACCAACAAAGAAGAGAAGAGAAGGCCAGATTCAGCCATTGCAACGGCTATCGGCGAGCAGTGAGAATCAGCCATGATAATTTTTTTATACATCAACAATCGATCAATCAATATATATCAAGATGCATGATCGTTGTATTAATGTGTCACATTTTATGTTAAGTTAATATAAATATATTTTGAACATGTGAATCTTATTAAAAAATATTATAATTACATGTTAAAACAACGTTTTGAAAACGAAAAAGAAGGTGGCCTTTTAAAAGTAGGAATCTTAAAAAATAAGATAAGTTTTAATGTTTTATGGTCCTAGTGGTACCACATGCACCCACAATGGATATTTTATTCTATAGAAATTATGAATTGAAATGGGTGGAGAGAAAGGGAAAAATAATAAGTTTTATTTAGGGGCATTGAAAAGATATATAAATAAAAAATAAATAAAGTAGTTGAATGCTATATCATCACAAATTAATTAAAGGGATTTTACTTCATCAAGTGAATCTTAATTAAATTATTGGTAATGATCATATTTTCAGTTCAAATTTAGGAGTTTGAACATAAATAGTTGATGAAGGAGGGCCAAATATTCATTTTAAAGACTTTACTTACAAATCTAGCTAAAAATAAGGGTACGTGTTCCTTAATTAACAATTGGCATGTTATAAAATTATGAGATATGTGTGTAGAAATGTAACGATGAAGGAGCCAAACTCAATAGTATGTGGTATATATTCTAAATTTCTAATATATAGGAGTCTTAAGGCTAAATGGTTCAAATGTTTTAATTAAAACAAAATAATTAATAATATTATCGTCAAAGAGCTATTCTAATTTATAAAATTATTCTATATATAAATAATGTAAATAATAAATAAAAAAAATAAATTCATCCCATATATAGAGAGAGAGAAAGAATATAATAACATAAACGGGATATTTAATTTTAGTAAGTAGGCGCATTCCACACACGACCACTACTTGGACATTAATTGGTTAGCCTTGGAAAAAAACAACCATGCATACATAGCAAAGTGAGCTTCTTTTGACCAAACCTTGTGAATCAACCACTCCTCATCCAAACATGACCCCCACTACTGCATGTGCCCCCCCCCCCCCACATAAAGATTCATGAATCCTAGCCAAACACTTCACAACTCCGTGGATAGACAGATAGATAGATAACACACCACTCCATCCCAATTCCCATCCAGAATTAATAATCAAGATAAAAACCCAACAGCAAGAAGACGAAGGAAAACACAAAGTTAAGCCAACTCAGCAAGCACAAGCACACGTACGCACAAAAAGAAGAGAAGATATATAGAGAGAGCCAGAGAATATTAGTGAAGGAATGAACCTGAATCTGATCACCTATATTGACGATGAAAGCGTGGGGAGCAGGCTTGACGTTGATCCAGGCGTTGTTTTTGAGGACTTGGAGGCCTGCTGTGACATGGTCATCTGCGAGCAGAAGCGTCATGCCGCCTGGGTCCGAGTGGGAAGACAGCCCCAGCGCGAGGTCTGGCTGTGGACACTTTGGGTAGAAATTCACTCTTAGGCAGGCCCCAATGTTCTCCCCTCCGAACGCATTCTGCAGATACTCTTCCCCCAACCCCAAGTTCATCGACAATATCTTCATCAACCCGCCACCCAGCTTCACCAGTTCCGCTGAATAGTCTTCTATCACTTCCCTACTAAACCAAATTAATCCATCCATCTAATAATTAGTTTTCCTATCAATCCATAATCCAAGTGGCCAAACTAACTAGCTAATTGATTAATTAATTTTGTTACAACAAAAAACAAATTATGTACGTACGTACCTGAGAGATTCTGGCATGGCAGGCCACTTTGCATGGTCCTTTAACCGTGCTGGAAGATAGTGCAGAAAGTAGTAATCGTTCCAATCAAGAATGGCACCCTTTTGGACTCCTAATCTGCTACCATAGCCCTCGTATGTTTTCGGCGAATTGGCATAAACCTGCTTCATCTCCATGGGAAGATGGAAGAACTGACGCCAAACTTCCCTGGCGCGGTCCATGAGTTGGGGGCGAACTCCATGGTTGACGACTTGGAAGAATCCCCAGTCACGACAGGCTGCGCATACTTGCTTGATAATGCTCCGCTTCGCATCTTCGTCATCTCCAAACATGCCTCCCAGATCAATCAAGGGGATGTTCACATCTCCCAGCAAGTCCGAGTTTGTCACTGGCCGTGGCCTTTCTAGTGGCGGCTTCACATACCGGTCCGGGATGGTGGGCTGGCCGCTTTCCGACAAGTCTTGGACTCGGACTATTGGTTCTGGCCAATCCGAAGGGCAATTCATGCCTTGGGTGTGGCTTTTAAGGTTGATCCTATTTATAAAGGAAAGGAAACAAACAAGTCCTTGTAATTGAAAATTGAGAGAGAGAGAGAGAGAGAGAGAGAGAGAGAGAGAGAGAGAGAGGGCTAATGTGGAGGATTTAGTTGGGCAAACGGTTGAAGTTAAAAAGGGGGAGAGAGTGGTGGGAGGCTGAAAATGACATCAAAGAGAACGTGAAAGATGTGTGATATTAATTGAATTAGTGGGGGGCACATGATTCAGTCACCTAAAGTGAGAGGTCTTTGTCAACATTTATTTCTTTCCTTTCTTATTTTTTTTTGGGTGATTTGCCAATCAAACCTTCCTTCTTTTAGATCTCAAAGCTCAATTTCTCTTGTGTGCAAAATTATTCTAAATTTTTTTATCCCATTCATTAGTATACTACCACTCCAAACCAGTTGGCCGGCCGGGGAGAACCGGAGAGCAGACAAAGGCCGACATATATATATTCCACTTCGAGAGGGCGGGCGATGAATCAATCGCCTCCTCTCTTCTTCTATGAATTTATGAGGTGGGGATTGAAACTGACACAATCTACAATAATCTACTTTATACAGACATAGCTATCGATTCGTCCTTCTTTTGTATATATATGCACACACACACACACACATGTATATATATATTTATCCCATTTCGGCGCCGTGCCCAAATTGGCATCCTCCCCCTCCCACAGGCGTCATTTCGTTATTATTATATATCCATGAAAGTGTGATTGAAGTCGACGTAGATTTAATTACAATTTCTCCTTGTCACTTGATGTTCCTTTTTAACATTTATACATACATTTGTCATACGCAGTGGAGCTTCATGTGTACAAACTGACAAAAGTACTTTCTAGTATAGTTCAAACTAGCTGTTTATGTATGTATATTTATATATTTATATGTTCAATCATTTATGGATAATTTTGATTCTTCCTTTAAAAATAATATATTAATATTGATAATAGGCACGTGACAATAATATGATATTTTTGTTTGTTTGTGAAGTGTATATATATGTGAACGGGATTAATTATGGGATGGGTGTAGACTTTAACTTGAATATTAGAGAGAAAACAAAACACATGATCATGATTGATGAGTAATAGTTTGTGATCACGACTTTATGCAAGAATAGTCATCCAAACACGTTGTCTACTGTTTACATGTATATATATTTGGATTATGTGCAAGAAAAATATACAGCCCTTACCTATCCCATGGCTCCACAAACCCATGCCCTGTTGATATATGTATATATATTATCGCCTTTGAATATGAAGATCAGCTAGAGACAAGAAAGGGAATATATATTTATATATATATATATTGTTATTGTTTAATTATAATAATAAATTTATAATATGGGAGAGTTAAATATAAGAAACATGTTAGATTTGGTTGTGACCCCAATCAATTAGTGTGGTAGGAGTGGATCTGAAAGTGACAAGAGACCTACTGAGCGATGAGAGAGTTCCCAAGTAACGAGAGAATCTTGATCTAATGAGTGAGTCTTAAACTAACGAGACATTTACTGAGAAATAAATCAGTTAGGAGTACGGATGAGCGTCTTCGTACAAACTCTCCAATGCCTAATGAAGTTAGTCTTTGAGAGTATCAAGTGCTTGAATGCAATGAGAGTTTGAGTGCAAAAGAATACCTAAATGAAGGGGAAAAAACCCCCTCTTTATAGTGAAAGAGGAGGCCAAAGGGTGACATGTGTGACCCGCTACTCTTGACAAGTGTTTCAAATGTGGTTTTGATTGAGTTTCGCAACCTCCGAAAAAGGTCTCTTGCATGACTTGGAGAGAGACTCTTGGTCTTGAGCAATTCACAAGACTCTCTAGCAAGATGACTAGAGAAATACCCCAAGGATCTTTCTACTATGTCGAAGAAGGCTTTCGATGATGGGAAGTCACTCAATTGGCCTCTAAGCCTCATGCACAAGGCTATATAGTCACATGACTTTGCTTGCATTGGCCCTGGACAACAAGATGACATGGAGAATGGCCGAAACAAAAGTCAAGAGATTGGGGGAAGGGAGGGAGGTCACTTGGTTATAACTGAGTGACCTATACACCCACTCGACATGTCTTCAAGGTTACAAGGTGGCTTCAATCAATCAAGATTGGGTCGCTCTATCATGAAAATAGGTTATTAGTGAAAACTTACCAGTTTTCACGATCTATCTTGGCTTTTACGAAGTTCACGAAGCAACTCCTTGCCCCACTCAACCCACTTGATCATAATTTTGATGGTCTTGGCCCATATTAATTTTTAACCCAACATCGCCACTTGAATTTTAACAGGTGTAGACTAATTTTTGGGCATAACATATATATATATATATAAAGAGCTCAATAGAGAAAAGAAGCATGACTTAAAAGAGTTTTGATAGTATATATCGTTACTTTTAAGTGAGTTCATTACTTTACGTGATGGGTTATTTTAGTGTTGAAATGTTTTGTTATTCATGTCTATTATTCAAAGTTGTTCTTATAGTCATGGCAGTGCTCGATTTCTTATTCGGTTTGAGAAATTAATTTTACGGCAGATGGTAAGCTTGATTGGATCATTTTCTTCTTTGGGTGATGATTAGTTTGTGAAAACTTTGTTTAGTAGGAGTTTTAAGTTTCTCTAGAAGCAGATCGAAGCAGAGTGACTTATATGTTCTGCTTAAAAGGAGAACACAAGTACCATTTTTGTTCCTCAACGCCGCCGCTTTCTAGTCGGCCATGCTGCTGCCTCTGTTTTCTTTGCGGCTGTGGCTGGTGTGAGGGCGACTGGTGTCTTCCAATGGCACGCTCCCCAAGCGTTGCGGGGGCCGGCAGGAAGGCAGGCGGGCAGGTGGTGACGCTTGTCTTCTAGCAATCTTTTGTGATGTTTAGTTAGCATTTGTTTGTTTGTTATTTATGCTACCTGTAATTTGATGGCCTCTTAATTAGGTGTTCGTTTTGGAATGGGCTTTGGTGTTTGTTCAGCCATTCTATTCTATATCTGTTTTTCCCCTTCTGGACATGCAATGACTTTGTTACGTTTTATTATAACTAGAGATTACACTCTTTGTGTATTATTGATATCAAAACTATAATAGTAAAACAATTTATTTATATATATATATATTTATTTTTTTACACATGAGTTACTCCGTCAATATATATATATATATAAACTTGAAAACATAAATTTAAAGAAAAAATATCTATAGATAAACTTTAAACATAAATATTTAATCTTGTGAAGGAAAATGGAATAAATATTTTTTAACAAGAAAATGATAGAAAAAAAAAATGATTAGAAATGTTAGATATAATATTAATTTTATGAAATTTGGGTAAGTTTATAAGTATTCTGATTACTATAACATATAATTAATTTATTTTGATAAAAAAATATATAAAATATTATGCTAAAGAATGATACAATAAATTTAAACATTTTGCAGATACATAATTATCATACAATTCATATAAAATTGTATGAATTATATATATTTTTTAATAAAATAAATTTCATCGTCTTTTTCCAATTTCAATTAAAAGATATGGCGAAATTAAAGAGTGAGAGGATAATAAGGATATTTTCAAAATATAAGGTTCCTTGTGATTATGACTTTCAACTAACCTCATGGAAAAAATAATAATTTATTTTATATAATTTATTAATGAAGATGGGTAATATAATCTTTTTCTAACTTCTGTTAAAAGATATGATAGACTTGAAGCTTAAACGGGTAATAGGAAATATTTTTAAAATATAAATATGTGATCAAGAATTTTACTTAATTTCAGAACAGAAATAATAATTTATTCAAAAATAAAAAGGAAGAAGATGACCGGCATCACTATTACTTTTATGTTTTTCTGCAAAAGGATAAGATTATATTTTAATGAAAAATAGATTAAAAAAAAAAATCTAGTGGTGGGGTAAAATAGTCATTTGAATTAATAAAGTTGGACCAGGTTCTGACATTAGGTTGATTAAAATACCATCCGGGATCACATTTTTAGTGTTGGTAAGTTGGAGGTGAATGTTCAATTCTTTGGATTAAATTGGTCAAATCGAATAAATTAATTTTATATTAAAAATTAAAGTAAATTAATGGAATAGATTATAAAATGAATAAATCAAAAAAATTAAAAAAGACTAATCAATTGAAAAAAAAAACTGAAAAAAATAAAAAAAAAAACAAAAAATCCAAATAATAAAGTGTCACATTTTTTATGTTTCATTCAATTCGACTATTTTAATTTTTTTAATATTGAAATTGAACCGAATTAAAATAACTAAAATTTTCAAATTAAAATTTGAATGAAATCGTCCTCAACCTGTACTGAATTGATAATTTTGAATAATTTAATTTAATTATTTTGATTTAAACAAAATATTGCCGACCACTATTGACACGGACAGTATAGATGTCACTGTAGAACACGGATCCGTTTCCAATGCGAATATGCAAAGCTTGTGGATGTCATTTGATGAGAAAAACCTTTTGAGGTTGAATCACATCTGTATCTCCTTTTGGACAACACGCAGGCTTACACTGCACTGGTTGATATCTATCTCCCCACGTATAACACATTGCATATATCCTTCGCCATATATGGAGACACACACAGGACACAACTATCTTCTGTGTCAGATATTAAGTAGAATTTTGACACCATTATTAATAAAGTTCATAGATTTGTGTCAGCATTAATTATATTAATTCTTATTCATGTGCAATGAATAAAAATTTATTGAAAGGTAAAAAAAATATTAAAAGTCCAAGATAACTCTTTGAGTTAAAAGATGACAATCCATCTCGACGAGTTGTTTGTTGACCCTAACGAATTCCTCCTCTTGCGATTGAACAAAAATTAACTGTTACAAAATAGTATTTCAGAATAATATAAAACGTATAAAAATAAATTTAAAACTTACTCCAGATGTGGATGCTTGCTCCTCCTAATTGTGATGATCAGGATCTATTTGATAACTAGCCCGGTACTGCTCATTGCCATGATTATTGTGATATGAAAAAATAGACGAGATGCGTAGATAAGTATATAGTGTTGTTTGCCCATTCTCTAGTCACAGCAACTGTCCCTTCATCTGATTCATCTCCCCATCCATCATTCACATTATCTCTAGCTTTAGTTTCAGTATTTCGATGATTTATAAAAGGCAAAATATATATATATAATTATAAAAAATATAAATTAAAATTATTATTATAATAATAATCACATCCCAGTCTCATACTGTCCGTGGTGCAGACTTTTCAGGGAGTCTTGCCTCCTTCTCATCCTTCTCTTCATTCTCCTCATCTCTTTCCTCATCTACATGTATCCTACTCATCTCCTCCTCATCCCCGCCATCCTCCTCCTCCTCCTTGTCACCTCTTATGCCTCCAAATTTATAGACGTCAACCCCAATCGAGTGTTGAGGGTTAAAGGACATCCAAAAATTCGTTCCCCGCTCAGCATGAGTGGGCTCGAGAATCGGACTCAATTCTCGTGCCTACAAAATTGTATTATTTAGATAGATATTATTTACAAAAATAAACAAAATTTAGGGTAGATTGCACACTTACTTCATTTGTAAGACAATCGTCATAATTTTGTATGTGTGACCTTTTTTTTATAACTATTTTATGCATTTTGGAATATCTACATCGGACAATCTGATGCCCATTTATTCTGAACCATGGGAACATTTCGATCAACCACCACTATAGAGAGCAAAAAAATAAATAAAAAATAAAAAACAAAACAAACGTTTAGTTACTATAGACATATCATATATAATAATGTAATATAATACAATACGGAGAGAGTAGTATATTACTGATTGCACTTGAAATGCCCACACAAAACTATAAAAATTGATTTTCTTCCCATCTTCACTAGTCAGTTTCCTTTAGCTCGTGGCCAGCTGGATGTAATGTTGACTCTTTCTGTAGACATATGTACCCCAAGGAAACACCTCAAATGCGTGTTAATTCTCGGTTATAATCCACAAGAAATCATCCACATGTCCACGCTCATCCTATCCCAACAAAAACATGTCGACCAAAACAATGTAAATCAATTTCAGGACATCTTCTAAAATCATGTCCTCTCTGGTACTAATTAGTAATTCAATGTCGTTTCCAGTCACCCTTTTTTTATGCTGTGAAAATAGTCGTTCACGTAAATTCTATGGCTCAACAGGTTTCACTTCAAGGTTTTCTTTATCAATAGTCCCAAATCGGAGTTCACTAATAAGTATGAACTCCTGCCTCCCGTACCTGAATGGTGTGCCGCCAATCTTAAATCACATCTCATCGTGCGTGGGCACCTGAAAATGTCACCTCCCAAATAGAACATGATATATCAATTGTGGTACAATCAAATGAAGGGACAGAGGCATTTTCAAGAAATGTCCTAATGGGCCTTGCAGAAATCTATCCATTAACTTATATCGGCCTAGAGCACGATGCATTGCTTCAAGGTGTTTGATCCCACAATAAGTAGCAACTCGCATTCCCGGTAGTCATACCCAGTAAGCATGAACATAAGTAAATTTCTTAGTTCGTTGTTTAGCCATCTATACGAAAAAGAAAAAAAAATAATACAAAAACAATAATTGTTTTAGTCGGTGACCATGGAAAGAACAAACATAAGCACAAGCAGACGAAGCCCGATCGTCGCAACCGATGAAGCCCGATCATCGCAACCGATTGGGCTTTGTTGCCACCCAATGAGACACAATCGGGTTTTGTCGTTGCCTGCAACCAAGCCTGATCGGGCTTAGTTACAAATGAAGCCCGATGGGGCTTCGTCTATAGCTGGCCTGATTGGCCTTCCTCGACCGTTGAGCGACGAGAAGGCCTGATTCTCTAGGGCTTCCCAACATCGGTGGTGGTAATGGTAGTGGTCATGGCAGCTGTCACGACAACGGTGTTGCGGCTGTCATAGTGGCGGTCGACGACAGTAATGAGAGAGATGGTGGTGGGTGAGTTTGTGAATGAGTAATGAGATTGGGTAAGGGTATTTTAGTATTTGCCTAATGTTGTGGGTTTAATGTGTGAGGATATTTTGATATTTAACTATTTTTATTTCTTTTTAATTTTTTAAATAAAATGATTGTCAAATCTGGTAAAGTGGGTATATCATGTAATTAGTTTGTTTGAAATGCTAAAATTATTTTTTTTTTAAAAAAAAATGGTTAAAAACAAATTTTGTATTTGATAGGTGGTTAGTTTTTACAATTTCTACTATAATTTTTTTCTAAACACAGGGTCTCGTATAACATGTAAATTAGATAACTCAAAAATTCAAAAATTTCTTAAAAATTTTTACGAAAGGGATAGACAATTATCCATAAAGAATTTTAATTCTAAAAGTATTTTAAAATATTGGGATAAACATCATCTATAAGAATTTTATTCTAACAAGTTTCAAAAATATCAAAATAGATGTTATTTATAAGAAAACTAATCCTAAACTACTAAGTAGACACTCATTTTAGAAAAAATATACGTTTTTAATATTGGATTTAATATAACTTTCATCACGGCTTAAGCGTCAGAGTGTTTGAGCGAGAGCTTTCTTGCGTCGTCTAATTGTTTTATTTTTTGCTGATTTAAATGACTTGACAACGACGTTTTTAATCAAATAAATTTATTATTGTATCTCGACAAAATTACTATTTTTTTAAAAAAAAATTGGTTATTGTTGGACATATTCATCTTGCAATGTTGTCGGCCACGGTCAAGATGATATACATACACATATAATGCACGTGTTTACCGTCTAATCTCTTTCCTTTAATTATTATTATTATCATTATCATAATTATCCACTTGTTTGCTTAATCAAAGATGAATGACGGGCTGCAACCATCCACTCAAAACTTGACCCCTCCACGTGCCCCCGCACAAAGGTTCATGAATCTTACCCACACACTTCGATTCTGTGGATAGCTCGGTCGATCCATGAACATCTACCAGCTAACTCAATAACAAAAAGGACAAATTGTATTTTTGTATTTTGTATGTTATAATAAATTAATTTCTTTATTTTAATTTTTGATATTATAGTCATTAAATCTTAATTTTTTGTGTTAAAATTTAGTTGTTCTTTCCATTTTTTTTTTGTTTAATTTTATGGACTAAAGTTGGCTTGTATATTTCAATATAAACTCTAAAATTACTTGATTCTAGGATCTAAAAAAATTTTGTTATATGAATCATCAGACAGAGTTGAGATGGATCGAAATCATCCCTTTAGATTTCAAAAGGATCGATTTGATGGTGACAGAGATTTGTGATATGCACATGCCAACTTGATGTAATGGGGTAAGTGAAATGTACAAATTTCCCAAATTGAAAACTCATAAGACCCTCTAGGAAGCAAGCAAGAGAGGTGGATGATACCATCTAATTAGACGTGTTTGATAACGCTTACCATTTCAATGGGGATGATATTGACATGAGTGGTGGAGATGAATGCGGTTCAATGCCTATTATGTGGAAAAATAAAAACATATTCTTTGCCTTACTTTATTAGAACCACAATTTTCTTGTGGTAATCTTGATCTAATGCATATTGAAAAGAACGCGTGTGACAATTTGGTTGGCACATTATTGATGAATTTGGAAAGAAAAACTACTAGAGATTAGAGTCAGACAACTTAAAGAACATAAAAGTAAAATACCTTCGAGAAGTGGATCTTTACTTCTCGATTAACTATCATTAGCTCTGGTCATCGCTGGAAAGCAACCTGAAATATCCACCACCCAAGTGTCCCTACTAGGACTCAAGAAAGAAGAAAGAACCCTTGAAAGAATACTAACTTGTTTTATGCGTGTGTGTGTTTTATATGAAATATGATACCCATAATGCACTTTTATAAGGGAGTCTCCAATCATTGCTATAATTGTTATTTAGATAGCAAGTCAGTTTAACTTTCAAAATAATAGTCAGATTACATTCATCCAAATTTATGATAATTGAAATGGAATCAAAATCATTACTATAAGAGTGTGTTTGATTGCACACATTTATCATAAAAAATGTGTAATTATTACAATATTTTTTATAAAAACAATCAAACACTTTTAACTTTTCTATAAAAAAATTTGTATGGTACAAGTATTTAAATCTTCTTTTCATATAAATCATTTCTCGAGGGGGTGGGGTGATTTTTGTTTTCTAGACAAATATTATCTAGAATTAAATTATAGGTAATATAATTAAAGACATTATCCCTAATTTTAATTCAATTGAATTTTGGTATAAACACATTATCCCTTATGGATTGGTACCTCGTGGACTATGGACCCGGGTTGAGTCACCCTACATGCGTGCCACATAAGACCTGGATCAGTCTTTATCTCCCACTTGCACATGGTGGGGGTGAGTCAACCCATATAACGGTCTCTTCTTAGTTTCCTTTCTATCTCAATTTCATACTAGCAAGAAGGTCCTGCGACCAGTGAGTATATCTATAATTTGGCATCCTAACGTTGTGCTATTAGGGATAACATAGAGACTACTACCCAAAACATATGAACTCACAAAACCCAGATCTAACTCCTTACATCAGTCCACAACATTCCTAATCCCTTTTAAAGTAATGTTGGGCTATTTGTTGTTGTATTTACAATTTTATTCCAACTACTAGAAACGACATAATTGTTCAACTAATGAATACTAGAGTCCACAAGCATATAACATGGTTAGTCTTCCTCTCCATCATATATTTCTACACTTAACTCAATTGCTTTCCCAAAAATGCATCGCTAGGCAGAATCAATCATGACCATTGACAACACTATAGAGTAGCAAACATTGGACTGAAACTTCAAAATACAAAGGAAGTCCCTAAGGTCATTTAATTGAAAGTGTCATCATCAATCTTTAGGAACTCACATAGTGAAAGGGCAAGGATTCATCCATTTCACTTTTCCTCCATGGTTGAGGCAACACACATGGTATCAAACATATGTTGTGATCTTCAACTCCAACTAGAGTGTATTTCTGTATGTATTAGTTTCAACACCACAATGAACTTGGATTAGTTCCTAGTAGTGACTAACCTAAGTCCTCAAAGCCCTCTTCACTTTGTAGGTTTGTGGTTTAGGTTTCGCATCTATCTTTATTATAGGTTATTTGCGAAAAAAATGCCTGTTGAGCTTTTGATTTTGATACTTATTCCAAAATATATGCTTACAAATAATAAAAATACAAACTGATGAAATAAAATTTGAATACAGGGAGTTAATTGAGTAACACACTTAGTCAATCAAGTAATATGATCTTAAAGTCTGACACTGATAATAGAAACCCTACATCAAGGTTTGTGTTTGTTTGCAATGGTGGAGTAGTTAGTTGCAAGAGTTCCAAGTAGGGTATAATTGTGGATTTCACTAAGGAAGCTGAATATGTTGTTGCAAAAAAAGCTGTTTGGATAAAAAAGTTCCTTGTTGAACTAAAAGTGGTTCCATCCGTTGAGTTGTCGATACCCCTGTAGTTGCAAGCTGTTTGACCAAATGTCCCAACATATTGAGTGGCACTTCCACCTCATTCGAGAGATTGTAGCACGCAATGACGTGCAATTACAAAAGAATGGGCCATTAGAGAATGTCGCAGACCACTGACAAAAGCACTGACGCCAGCACATTTGGATCGTCATCTTAAGAGGATGGGTATTGATACCAAGAGATGATCTAGCAGTAGCATGTAAATTAATATCAGTGCAATTGGGAGATTGTTAGTGTTAGTGCCTTAATACTAGATTTAGATGACTTCTAGCATATGTACTTGGGATTAATGATGTAAATGTAACGCCCCACTTTTCCAAATACACAATAACTTAAAATATAATTAAGACATCACCTATGGGCATTATGGAAACCCTTACCAACGGAAGCATTTAGATTGAACCTGAAAGCTTAACCAAAGCTAGATAAGGGGGTTTCCACTAGATTTTATTATCAAGTACAAGAAATGCATACAACCTTCAATTCTCCAAAAACACAACACTTAATTGTAGGACACCCACGCACACCTCTTACGACTTTGAGTACCCTAGCTGCTATTCACAATATATTACTTAGGTTACAAGGGTACATAATGAAACCAAAACTCCAAAGCTAGCGAAGCTCCACCTCTTTGCCTACGCTTTGATCTGCAACTTGAAACACTTGATACTTCTAGCAAAGCTGGGACGATGAATGTCCCAGAGGTATGAAACTCCCGAGTTAGATAATTACATCTAAGTGAGTGGTAAGAAAGAAAGAAACAGCGTATGCAAGAGTAATATGTAACTTTTCCAGGAGACATGTAGAAATAAGAATGAAATCTCTCCAAGATCACGGCTCACCACAAGAGCAAGAGGTCTAGGCTCACCGCAAGAGCACGAGATCCCCTGTGATATCCCAACAAATAGCCACAAATACAAATACTGAGATACATATAAAATAGACAAGATTTGCTCAAAAGTAATAAACACATGAGATGTCCTCGAAATTTCTCTTCATAGCTTACTCATAATCTATTTTTCCAAACAAATTCCTCAGAATCATGGTGTCTCCAGAGCACCTTCTCCAAGAGATATTATTTCACTCCTCAAAACTCACTTCGAGATCAATGATTTATTTGACCTGGCGTGCCCTGACCAATATGGTTTGCCTTAACTCTTGGCCTAAGGCACACTTTTTTAACTCAAAAATCAAAGCGTTTCATCTGAAAATTGGTATCAAGGTTTCAACCCTTTCCCAATTGTCAACTCATGACCATACCTTCAAGTCTTCTAGAATAGCTTGCCAGGTCTGTTCATCAGATGAGAGTGAATCGCCAGACTAGCGATGTAAATAAGTGTTCCCTCAGGAATAACATCCAATGCCACAGGTTGGAAAGCCTCTACCAGTCCCCACTCTCGGGGTCAGTAGATCAGGCTCATTCCCGCATTAGCCACCACGTTCACCTAGAACAGGCTATTAGAGCAGGCTCGTTAGCCACCACGTTCATCTTCCTAGGGTGGTACTGGATCACACAACCACAACCCTTCAAAAACTCTATCCATTGTCGTTGCCCTGCATTCGAATCCCTATGAAAGAACAAGCACCTCAAGCAATCATGAAGACCTCAAATTTTTCACATAGCGTTGCCATAACACGCTCACTACTGCATCCATATTCACATCAACAAGGGCAGAGTTCAGGAGAATCAAATCAGAGCCAATTGCTCACAATTTCTGGGGTGTACAACAATTTGCATACCAAACCAAAGGCTAGGTCAGTAACTAGAATAAAATTTCCCTTCCCTAAAGGGCAAGTATGGGAACCACAATCCCTTTGCTTGCTATTACTGGAAAACACATTTCCTAAGCAAGTTCATAGCACATCACATGCCTACATTGGGGAAAACATACCACCCATAGTTATGACCTACCCCGACCCACGTATGCAATTACCATTCCTTCACCCCCCATTTCCAAACCTTTAATTCCCCAAGCCCACTTAGCACATGATGTAACAGTCACACTCCTGGTACCGACACTTTCTCATGCCCAAATTCTCTCGAGGAGAACAAGTCAGATATCGGTCCACAAATACAACCACAAACTAATCTAAGTATGCTTTGAACATGTCAATCATCAACTCACAAGGGTTATAGGTGCGTTAATCCCAAATATCATCACCAGATACTCATAATAATTTTTAACATGATCTAGAGTAATCTTGTTACATCTTCCTTTCCATTCTTAATTACATTCCTTAAAATCACAAATCATACTCTAACACTCATTAACTCACAACTACCTAACTTACTACTTGACATCCTTTCTTTTGCCAAATTATAGGTTGATACATTTATCATCATTCCTTAGATGATGTGAACGGGTTGACCGTCGATCCCATTACCCAAAATTCTTAGAATCCTCAAGATTCCCAAATGTATCATGTTCCGGCAAAATAGTTTTTTAATACAGGATTCTGATAAACCATTTACAAAAATAACCACCAAATTCGGTTAGTCTCCCAAGGCTCCAAATTTATCAACCCTTTACAAAAAGTTGTAGATAAAGAATCATATATGGAAATGTCCCCAAGAATCTAGTAAGTCATTCAAGATTTTCTAGCATAGGTTAATTTTTCCAAATAACTAGAATACTTACTCATCCAAGTCCCATCTTGTAAGACAATAGGCATCTCCCAAATGATTATTTACCTAGAATCCTCGAGATTCCAAATTCATCAACTCCTACAAACTAACCATTAGTATGAGACTCTAATGAACCATATATGGGAATACTTCCAAATCCAATTAGTTTCCCGAGACCTCAAATCCGTCAATTTCCTACAAACAGTTGTTGATAAGAAATTCTAACAAACCATTTATGAAAATGTTTCCAAAAATCTCATGCATTACCGAAGATTATAGCATGGGGTCTTAGTCCACTATAATAGAAATACTTGTACTTCATCCCTTACTTACCCGTTGGACTAACCATAGTCGTCGGGAACAACCTCAAATGTCACGTAACCTATTCTGTCACCAAACAACTTAAAGGTCAGTAGCAATGAACACCATCACCCTCATATTATAGACATCTCATGTTACTACTTTATCCTTTTTGATCCCCAAAAGAAGCCCTATGACCTATCCTAAAATCCAGAAGTCTGCAAAAGTCAGTAATATCAAATATATCTCTTGAATCCCAAATTTTTTATAAGAAATAAGACAGTTCCCCAAGATCCTCAAATTGACATAGGGTCTTAATGGCCTTAATTCCACACATTCCTCGAGTTTCAAGAATTCTCATAAATAATTTGACTTTCAAGATAGCATCTCGAAATCCTAGGTCCACCAAGTTTCTGCAAAATATTGGTTAATAAAATTTCTTATCCCCCAAAATGGTCAAATGATCTCCTTAGCACCCAATAGACCTCAAATAAACTTCCATATGAAGGGTTCTATCTTCCTTCAATAATTTAATTAGTCTTTCCCAAGATTTACCAAATAACCAAATAGTTACTCGCATCTTGTCCAACTTTCGTACTCACCAGATCTTGTTGTCCTTAACAGGGATAACCTCGAACAATGAGCAGCCTATCTTGTCATCAAAACTCAAAGATTAACATACAATGCTATTTACATTTACTCGCATTTATACATGTATATAGACTCCTCATTTCACTATTTTGTCCATTTGGGTACATCTACATACAATTCTTTGTCTCGCAAAATCAAAAATAATTCTTGGTTTCGGATCTATGCCTGCCATAGATCAAAACATCCTCGAAGTTAGTCAACTCAAATCTAAATCAAAACCACAAAATCAACACAACCCAAAATATCCTCAAGATTAATCAATCACACTTAAATTAGAACCATATATTCTAGCTCTGATACCAACTGTAATGCCCCACTTTTCCAAATACGTAATAACTTGAAATATAATTAAGACATCACCTATGGGCGTTCTGGAAACCCTTACCAACAGAAGCATTTAGATCGAACCTGAAAGCTTCACTAAAGCTAGATAATAGGGTTTCCACTAGATTTCATTATAAAGTACAAGAAATGCATATAACCTTCAATTCTCCAAAAACACAACACTTAATTGTAGGACACCCACGCACACCTCTTACAACTTTGAGTACCCTAGCTGCTATTCACAATATATTACTTAGGTTACAAGGGTACATAATGAAACCAAAACCCTAAAGATAGTGAAGCTCCACCTCCTTGCCCACGCTTTGATCTGCAACCTGAAACACTTGATACTTTTGACAAAGCTGGGACGATGAATGTCCCAGGGGTATGAAACCCCCGAGTTAGATAATTACATCTAAGTGAGTGGTAAGAAAGAAAGAAAGAAACAACGCATGCAAGAGTAATATGCAGCTTTTCCAGGAGACATGTAGAAATAAGAATGAAATCTCTCCAAGATCACGGCTCACCACAAGAGCACGAGGTCTTAGCTCATCGCAAGAGCACGAGATCCCCTGTGATATGCCAACAAATAACTACAAATACAAATATCGAGATACATATAAAATAGGCAAGATTTTCTCAAAAGCAATAAACACATGAGATGTAACCTCTGGACCCCCTTACACAAGCTCGAGGTAGCCCCCTTACACAAGCCCACATGGTCAACCCCCTTACACAGGCCCTCGTGGTGGTTCACACACGAAAAGCCACCAACTAGCCACAGTCACCAAATGACAAGATGTATGACAAAGCAGAAGGAATATGATTGTAACTGTAATGCCCCGCTCCCACTTACGGGTTTTACTCGTGAACAATTACCCGAATTATCCACCTGCCCAGTCTTTGGTGAAGGGTGGACCATGTTTCAAGACGAAACGCCCTAGGTGGGAATTAGACTCGTCCTTCCCTTCCCTCAACCCCAGGATTCCCTAGCAGAATTGGGCTTCAACCACACCGCATTTGGTTATAAAGAAAACTCATGAAGATGCCCAACCACCATTTTCTCAATTATTTGAATTCTTTTTCCGACCAAGAATTTTACTGGGCTCCATAAAAATCACCATTTAAATCAATCCATTGATTGATTAACAATTTAGGAGGAAAAACTCATAATTTTCAATTTTCCAAAATTTCGGCATTATTCTCCAAAATGCTCGAAAAATCCCGATAATTTGAAAATTTCTTCGAGGCCCAAAATCAATTAAGAAATGCCCCAATTTCTCCTAAAAATCCAAATTTTTAAAAAAAATTTGGCTGGCGGGGTTTGCTAGTGCGCTTAGGGCCCCTCGCGGGGCCCTGCGCTGGCCATTCGCGCCGGGCCGCACGCCCGCCCGGCAGCCTGCGCGCCCCTGCGTGCCCAGCGCGGCCCAGCGCCTGCTGCCCCCGCTATGCCCCTCCTGCGGGCCACACGTGAGCCCCGGCTGCTGCCACTTCGCTTTCCCCCTTTTTTTTTTTTTTTTTCCTTGGGTCCTTCTAACCCAAAAATTTCCAGATTTTTCCTTCCAAAATTTAGCTCCCCAAAGCATCACATTTTCAACAAAAACCATCTCATTTAACCCCTTTGATGCTTCCTACAACTCATGCCAATGAGAAATTTACATCCTTACTTAGGCCTTTTCAAGCCATAAGCCAATATCTCATTTTAAAATAAAATCAAACACTCCCAAGATATGAAATACACACGTGATCTTAGGCTTTAACAAGCCATTAACAACCAAATACATTACAAGGCTTGAACTAATTACAACAACATAGGCCTTTCATATGCTACACCCTATTCTTGGATCTTCTTTCCATGCTTCCACATGCTATTCTACCATTGCCTTTACTTTACCATGCTTTCACAACCTACATGTGAGGGTAAAAACCTCATGAGCTATTAAGCTCAATAAGGGTGCAATGCTAAATAAATATGAACATAACAAGATTATATGATGCCAAATGCATGCAAGTGTGGCTAGGTTTCTTTGCTCTCACAACCCTCCAAAGTTAGAGGCATCAACCCACCATTTTAACCATGTTCTAAACTAACCTATGGCCATAAGTCTCATGAACATAAAAGAACATGCCAAATGCAACATATACATTTATGAAACATACTTACAACCCATTGCAAGGCCACCCTCCTATGGGGCCATCCCTTACCTCTTCGTGAGTCTTTAAATCTTTATTTCAAGAGAGCTTCTATCTTCATTTTCTCCCATCTAAGATGGCATCCCAAAAGAAACTTACTTTACATTGAAGCATACTTAAAATAAAGAGAAGAAGGAACAAAGCTTACCTTGAATCCCTTACTTCTTCTTCACTTTTCTTCCATGAGAGACTTCCTTATTTCTCTTTCTTTCTTTTTTTCTTTCTTTCTTTCTTCATTTCTTTCCCCAAATGGCCAAAGGGAGACAAGTCTTCCACACTTGCCATTTTATACTAGTTTTCCATATTTCAAGAATAAATCCTAGCCATTGGATTTATTTGGTGAGAATAAATTCTCACCCTCCAAACTAACACAATCCATGGCATTAAGTCTTGCTTAAAATCTACCATTGGATCTTTTCTCACTTTACAAGACAAAATCTTAACCATCCAAAGGAAGCACAATCCATGTGTTTTGCTAGGTTTTAATCCTAGCCTTTGATTTAATTTGGAGATTAAATCTCCACCTTCCAATCATCTCTTTTTAAAATCTCTCCACCCATTTGGCAATCCATGCTAACTTCTAAGATTTAATGGTGGCCCTTTGATCATTTTCCAAATCCAAGAATTAATCTCATCCCTTGAATTTTTATTTCTTTCCCATTTAAATTAATGGGACTATTTTTATATCCATCACATTTGAGAGACATAAATACTTTCTTATGTATTTAAATAAATCTCATATTTTTCAAGGCATTAATGGTGACAATTTACCATTTTCTTTTGGATTTTCTTTAATGCACATAATCATGCCTCTCATTAAATGCTTGAAAGACCAATTAGCCTTTCTTTTGCATTTAATTAAATCACCCCATTTATACTTGAATCACAAAATGCCAAGTGTCACAACAAGATACTAACCTTGGCTTCCAAGTTTAATTTCATCCATCCATGTGGCATTACCACATTAATTCACCAATTTAGGGAAAACATAATTATTTTCTCAAATAATAGAACATCCACCATTTTCCCAATATTCCATAATTAAATTCCTTTATGGAATTAAATTTCAAAATTCCCAAAATACCCCTTGTGAATTTATTAATCCCATATATCTCCACATAAATACCAAATTGGGATTTTATTCACTTACACACCTAATTCCACATAGGAATTATTTTTAATTTATCAAAATACCCTTTATTAGATTTCTCTATCCAAATTACCAAAATACCCTTCTCATGGGCACTCTCAATCTCAAGGATCCATCACCTTCTCAAGGGTATTTTTGGAAGTTTTCTTACTTCTTTTCCTATTCTCTTAACACTGGTTACACCGGGTGTTACAGTAACACCCAAAATTTTTTGAGTATGTTATAACTTAGGATTTCGGGAATATAAAAATTTTTCATATCACAATAGTTGTCATACATCACACAATATCCCAAAAAACCCTAATTTTCACCTTCTTAGCTTAACAAACCCAATAATCGAATAGCTAAGACAGGCGTTAAAATCTCGAATGCGGAAGCTAGATCATACCTGATATGGTTCACAACCATAATACTTTATTTATCATAAAATTGTTCAAGACGTCTACAAAATATATTACATGGACATCATCAAGTGATAACTGAACATCTTAAACATATCCAAAATTACATAGGTTCGCACATAAACAAAAATATGCTAATCATGCTGCAGACAGCAAATTAAACTTATTCTTCAGCTACCTTATTTCTTTTAGAGCCACTCCTCGAACCTGGAACGTTTGAATATTCCAAGGACATAGTCCAATTAGAGGATGAATCTTCTAGTGAGAAACTCCAAAAACAGTTTATATCGATGCATGATCAGGTATAAAATGTATGAGAAGACAAGGAGAACTACTTCGAGGTGCATCGTGAACACGTCAGCCTCCTCCAACGAGAGCTTTCTCAATGGCGCACGCATAACACCTCTCGGGAGGTCCCTAACAATGTCACTTCGGCCCGACCTCATAGAACTCGTGCAAGCACCACATTCATTATTCCTTAGACTCACGGTCTTCCCTATGAGAGCTTTCTCGATGGCGCACGCATAGCGCCTCTCGGGGGATATCCGACTTTTTCCCTCGGCCAACAACAAATAGGTACAATAGTATGGCCACATAAATTTTATAAATGCAATAGTTAAAAAGCCAACAGCATATATTTTTCAGAAAAGTACAGTTCATATATGCAATATGATTTCACGTAAGAGAATAACAAGAGTCTATGTACAGGAACTTCACAAAATATGTCTCATGCAATTGAAATCTTTCATAAGAGATTAAAAAATAAGATTTGGAGTATAGAAGTCTCACCTTGTTGGTTTATCTCTTGAACGGTATAATTTCACAGCAAACGGCCTACATTTCTGCAGACAACATGAGTTTTGGTAAACCTAACCTCAAATATTTTTAAATAGGGTTGAAGGGCATTAAAGTAGGGGCATAACTGGAAAATTTGAAGGAAAATAGGCCTCTCACGCGCCCCCGGAAGGTGGCTCATGCGCCTTCACGTGCAGCCATTTCTGGTGCGTGTAACTCACGTGCTGTCCAGCAGTTTCGGACAACTTCGCATCTCTTTCGTATTTGTGCCATAACTTCTTCATTTTAACTCTGATCCGACCCCCGTTTGAACCTACGCGACCTTCTCTTCCCCCTCTACAGGATTATCAAAAAAAAAAAAAAAATTGGAGTTACCTTACTTTTTTGATGACTAATTTTGGTGAATTCCGACGAAGACTCGTAACTTTGACGAGGCTCATTCTTCCTGGCTTCTCCTTCGATTCCTTCCCGCCTTCTTGCCGAACTTCCTACTCTTTCTCTAGAGCAAGCTCCTCATTTTAGAGTGCCTCAACTCTAAAAGTTGTTTGGAATGATTTGAGAACAACCCATGATGCCTTTTTATAGATTTCTCCAACCAATCGCATTATGCCACTTGTCACAATCTTAGCCATGGACTTCAAAGACTCAAACCTATAATTGAATGGATTTTGAAATCCAAAACTATAATGAATTAACTTTTTAAATCCAAGCTAACACCCCAAAGTTCTTCCAAATGACATTTTGGCCCTTATTTCAAATCCTCAACTTTAATATTTTACCACATAAGCTCCAAATTTCATCCTTATTTTATTTGGTAATTCTCTAATTATATTTACACCCTCAAACATCAAATTTATCGAGATACTTAAAAGCTAAAAATTTATAATTCAAAATTTTATCGATATATATGATTTTCGGGAAGCCTTTACCATCATTCGGTCTTTTCAGGCTACAACTTAGCTTAACCGAAAATCGTCTCTTATTTTATTTCTTTCAATGTCATAAATCTCATCTCGAGACGCTCGTAAAAAATATACCTTTGTGCTTAGGTATCTAAGCTCTATGGCACTCCCTGCAGTCGATTCGGCGACTTACTGCCCTCTCAAACCCATTTTTTTGATATTTTAAACTCACTTAAAATACGTGGCATCTCCACGAAAATATGGGGTATTATAATGATCACAAGCCACACACGAAAGCTGTCATGGTCAAACTCGATGCAACAAAGTAGAAAGGATATGCTCGAAACAAAGGGAACATAAGATGTAAGCAACAAACCATTCACAAGTGAAAACCAAGAGTGATCAACGGGAATCAATGAGCAAGCATAAGAACCACTCACAAATGAAACCAAGAATGATTAAGAGGAAGCATGCATAAGAACCACTCACAAATCAAAACCAAGAATGATCAAGAGGAAGCATGCACAAGAACCACTCACCTTGATCGTTTTCCCTTTGATAGCACTGTTTACAGCCCGGTTTCAAGCACTAGGGTTTGTTCTGCAGAAATCACGCATTTAGGTGAATCAAAACTTAAATATTTCTACATGGGGATTATATATAATTAAATTAGGAGAACAACAGTGAAAATGTTAGGCCATACGGAGTTCGGACACGTCCTCATGCGCCCCTGGAAGGATGGCCACGCGCCTCCTCCTTCCTTGTTACGGATTTTGCAACCTAAGATTAAAAATGCTATAACTTGCTCATTTTTTATCCGATTCACTCTCCATTTGAACCTACTGACTCCTCTTTTCGTACTCTACGAAAAGAAAATTGGCTTAACTTTTTGATTTCCTTTCTGTTTTCTTAATTTTCTGACCAGGTCTCTCTATCCTTCATTCTTTGCTTTTTCTTTGGTTTCCTTTCTCTCCTTGTTTTCTTTCTCACACTCTAACTTCACGTGGCCTCTCCTCCTCTCCTTTATATAGCCTCTCAAATCCCAAATCTTCAAGATATCTCTTAGCCCCTAAGTTTCCTCATTTTCTACCCTAGCAATCATTACCATCTTTGATTTTTCCTTATCTTCCAAAGCAAGTCTCCATTTCTTCCAATCTTAAACCTCCAAATACTCTCTCACGTGGCTTTAGGATAAGCACTATTATCTTCTTCTTTTGTAAGCCAATCCTAGTCTTCCAAGTCAAGTATTCCAAATTAAGTCTTCCAAGTCAAGTCTTCCTAGTCAAGTTTTCCAAGTCAAGTCTTCCAAGTTAAGTCTCCCAAGTTAAGTCTTCCAAGTTAAGTCATCTTAGACTTTTAGGGTAAAATCAATCATTACAACCATTCTTTCTTTCCAAACTAACCTTACAACTTCCAAGATAAGCCATTCCAAGACTTTTGGTGTAAGATTAATTATTCATTATTACAACTTCCAAGCTAAGCCACCTTAAGACTTTTGGTGTAAGCTAATCAAGTTCCGGGGTATTACAGTAAATCTTACAAATTCAATAAAATATATTTATATATTTTATAGTCATATCTTTATTCATACCTATCCTTTTAAATTTATAAATAAGTCCCTAGATATCCTGATAAAAATCTTATTCTTAAGTTGTTAAGAATATAAGACAAAAAATTTTAGTTTAGGATTTCTTAAACCTATTTCTTGTCCTCAGATTTCTCAAAAAAGGAATATAATTAATTACTTATAGACTGGTACATAGGTTGCAACCATTGATTAGTTTAAGATACTAATGATAATGAATAGTGAGTCACATGCCATAATGCATGAGATGTTGATAGTAGACATGTGGGTGGATGTCAGTTAAACATCTTGAAGGAATTCATGTATGGTGGTACGGGTAAAATTTAAAATTTTATGTGCATCAAACATTACACAACGGAAGCAATAAATACACACCATACACAACTTGGTTATTTAAGCAACATGTTATTTTATCATATGAAATACAATAAATACCTGATGTCAAGTTGGATATAGAAACCCTTTTTGTATTGAGACCGAATCCATATTAAGTCTTGGCGGTCCTAGTCCATCCATACCTAGCGTGTTCTCTGGTATCACTCTGTGCACCTCTTCTCATGCTAACCTGAGGATTCCATACCACTAGTACCCGTGTGTTTACTAGCGTGAACCTAATTAAATTCCTATGACAGAAATAAAAAATGACAGAAGAAACAGAAGACCAAAAGCCAAGATGTGAATTCTACAATTCCAAATCTTCCTTCACGTCCAATTTCCATTCAGCCTATCACCTCTACCCTAGCCTCCAATTTCACACCACATGGAGCGCACTGACGCAGGCTGGGGAGGCACCAGTCGACTGTCGAGGCAGTCGACTCTCAGTGGTTAAGCACACTAACAATTAATACCCTGTCATTATTACCACTTAATGACATATCTGAGACACAATGGGTACATAGTGTTGATACCAAATGCAACACTATATAGTGTGTGATTTTTTAAGTTCACTATCTGCTAGTAAACAAATAGTACTAAAATTCGTTTGGCACCGGTCAACACCTGGACCCATCAGAAGAATCTCTCCATCCTGGTGATGATCAAAGAGTTCCTAAGAAGTGCTTAGTAGTGGTTCAGGACAATATAGAAGACAGTGAAGTATCACTTCAAGGGAATCTATTACAGTTGACGATTATTATGTGTTATAATCCTTTCATCACCTAATGTCCCGACTGAGAAAGAGTCATGGAATGATAAACTCACAAACTCAGTAACTATGTGTCAGATCTTATTAATATGACTAGATGACACCTCAAGAAACACCTTTCTTTATAATCTATCTACCCTGCCCAAGGACTATCCTGTCACTAACAGCAGACCTCATAGGATGTTCACCTCATCTATGATGACGAGGGTGACAAATCCTATCCCTGAACACCTGCTCTATATACCAGCAATATAGAACCACATAGATGAACCTCTCCACCTCACAATTGGATGGTTTGCCCCATTAGCAAATCTGGCACACTAATACACAAGACAACCATGTCAGTGCAAGTTTAAGGATCAGTTACACTATCATAACTTAGATGACATAACCAGTATCCACAATGTTATGTGGTTAGTCATAAACGTCATATTCAGTGTATTGTTCTCCAATAATCACCCATGAGTTTACTGGAGACATCCCCATGTCATATGGCATGTGACTCACCACCCTTACCATTAGTAACTCATACTGATCAAGGTAGTAAACTATATGCTAGTCCATACTTGATGAATTATAGCCCCCATTCGATTAATCTAAGAATTAGGAATTATTTAAGAAGTCTTGTCACTAGAGAATCTCATCACATATTCTTAACACTTTAAGAATAAGTCTCTCAAACAAGAGATCTAGGGACTCATTCATATATAAAATTGTAGAGTTTATGAATGAAGATAAAAATTACCTTTTATTAAAATATACAAAGATACAACATATGTATTTATTACAAGCCCACTCGATGTCATCTAAATCTAGCATTAGAGCATACTACACTAACACATTTGCCGAATGTGACGCATGTAACAGATCATTAACAAATCGTATGGCTAAGAGGATTAATGATCTATTACATGCTTTGATTGTGAAATTGGTCCTTGGATCGAAGGTGACATAGTTGTTTTGTATGTTGGTGTCGGAGATTTGCTGTTGAGTAGAACCTAAAAAGGAATGCAAACATTTGGTGCATCATGTAAGGGTTTTATCGATTTTCAAAAACTCATGCAAAAACACAGCGGAAACAAACATAAAATCATCATGTAAAACTCGGTATCGGAAACCATATGCATAAAGAAAACGAAACCATACATAGGGCATTTTAGAAACGTATACCTCACTGGTTTTAAAGTTCAATGAAGAGGCTAAAGTAAGCAAGACCTGTCGATCGATTTTGGCCTTTTTGTCCAAGTTTCCAAAAATTGCATCTAGGCTCGCCATTAACTCTTAATAACCCTTTCATCATCTCATGCCTGTCAACTTTTGAACCCGATCCATTACTCTTAACGGTGATTACAGCTTCCATCACTTAGTCAACTACTGCACACGAATATGCGTGTGACCTTCTAGGTTCATTACTAAGTAGCAATCAGGACACGTTAAACTCTTTGATACCGATAAAATATTTTGGTATACAACGATGATCTCTCCATCTTGTCAATGTACCCCAAAAAATCCTAAGTGACAACTAGTATTATGTCAGGACGATCCTACTAGTAATGAAGTCTAACTTCCTTGAGAACCTAGCTATTTCGGCTTCGATTCCCATGTACTCTAATCCCTCCATCGACTAACATCCTGATCGAGTGAAAGTCATGGACTGATCAAACTTACTAACTTGATATGTAATACCTAAAATTTCTGTAAAACTTATACATTTGAGGAAATAGGATGTTTCCAAGGGTCACAGAAGTTCAGGGGCAAAAGAATAATTTCTTGAAAAATTTGGTAGAAAATGTAATTTACCAAAAGTATTGGAAACCTTTCTAGGGGACAATGAATGATGCAAGAATCCTCTTCCAAAGGACATTTGGGGATCAAAATAATGAGGTTCAAGAATAACCAAGGCCCTAGAAGATACAAGGGTCAAAGTGCGAAAGTATAAAGTTTTGGGCCAAAGTATAATTTTTGAACACCCATAACAAACTGGTCAGAGGAACAAATTGGCCAAAGTTTCTATTTGGGCTCATGGTGAGGCTCAAAAATCAAAGCAACAAGTGGCATAACAAGTGGTGAAATGGGATTGGTCGGAAAACTTTATAAATTGGCTAAGAATGGAAGCTTCAAGCAACTTAGTGAAAATTAAGGAAAAATTGAGGGGATCTAAGGTGAGGATTAGGTTCATGAGAGTAAGGGGAAGATTCTGCAAAAGAAAGAGTGAATTTGGTGAAGAAATGAGGGAGAAATAAGGTTTCATCGAATTTTTGAGCTTTGCCGGAATCTGGGTTGAAGCTGCCAAAAAATAGTTGGGAACATATGGTTTAAGGCTATAATTGGATATATGGGAAAGAGAGGAAGGTGTAAGAAAAAATGGGGAGTGAAACGGGGTTGAAACAAGGTAGAAATAGCCAAAAAATAGAAAGCTTGTCAAGTTCACATCACCGTCGCTGAAGAAGATGATTGATGTGTGTGATACATGCGCCAAACCAGGCTGCACGTGAAGCATCTTCCAAGGGCTCATGCGGGTGCGTGGTAAGTCCAAAAATTATGAAAAAAAAATACCAAAACAATAAGGAAAAATAAAATAAAAGGGTTTTATGGGAAAAAATATGGTACATGCTTTACAAAAATTCTTATTCATTGTAGAAAAATAAGCCCCGATAACCATGAACAATACCGTTCAGGTAAACTAGCAAGGTGAGTGGTTGCTGCATATAACTTGCTTAATCCTGGCCATTTGTAGTTTCATTTCGTATGGTTTGTGACTTGCATATCATGTGTTTTTCTTGGCAGAACATGTTATTTCCATTTATAATGCACCATGGTGCTTGTGGCTAGTTGATGTAAGTCATCATTTGTGGTAATGGAGCGATCACATGCCTATTTGTCGGCCGACAGTTTGGACATGATGATCAGCGAGAATGATTGCAACATCCTAGCATAACTACCATAGAAGGAGATTTTATACTGCATGTTGCATTTGGATGCATGAAATTTTATTTTGAAGCCTCACTAAGATGTTTCATATCTTACATCGACATATTCAAACGTGCCTGGTACCCCCGAGTTAAGCAAAGGAAAGGGTAAAGAGGTGGCCGAAGTTTAAATTGATTTTTCTATTATTCTTTACCAAAACGTGTACTACAAATTTTGTATAAAATGGAACTACTGTGAATCTTTGGGTTTTGTCATTTTCTTAAAATTAGATGGATATGTAAGATACTTGTATTTATACCAAAAATATATTGTGAAAATCCTAGTTAATAGGCTTTCACGTTCGATCCTTTACTTCCGCTAATTAGGATTTTCCTAATGCCCTCGTGTAATAATAACATGTATCTAGCAACATTGTAAAATTTAGAGATGGGGCGTTACACAATAGCAATGCCAAGATTAGTGTGGTGCGATTAAGATGATACATCGGAACTCTTTCTGACATTGAAAAATTCTTTCCAATCAAGTGTACCCCCGGTCAGGGATTTCTACAATCAAAATCACCATTGATTGCATAGGACATTCACCTCACACTGGAGATTGACGGATCCCATTAGCAATCACCTACCTTTATACGCCACTACACAGGGACCACATAGTGTATCTCCTACCAGGTAATTGGACGATTTTTAGCAATGATAAATCCCTAACACCGACATATAAGACAATTGTGTTGCCTCCGATCTAAGGACCAATAACACAATTGAACCCTGTGATAGATCATAGATCCTCTTAGCCATGTGATCTATCACATGCGTCACATTTGGTAGATGTTCAACTAACTTCTACCCACATGTCTACTATATCCATCTCATAAATTATGGCATGCGACTCACCATCATTTATCATTAGTATCTCATACTAATCAAAGGTAGTAACCCATGTGCCAGTTCGTAATTGATTACTCATAGCCCTCTTTTGAGAAATTTAAAGAGCAGGAATCATATTAAGAAATCCTTAATTCGAAAGTCTTTGTCACATATTCTTAACACTTAAGAATAAGACTTCAACAAGAAATCTAAGGGCTTATTCATATGATTGATTGGAGAGGTATAAATGAAGATATGGCCTTAAAATGTGAAAATATATTTTATTATATTTACAAGAATTACATCATTAGACCCTTAATTACAATTGTTAGATGCCATTTAAATATAGTATTAGGGCACTAACACTAACAATCTCCCACTTGCACTAATGTTGATTTACAAATTATAGGTACCTATTCTAGAGTCATCTAGTGTCTAATATCCATCCTTTCCAGGTGGCAATTGAGGTGAGCCTGTCATAGTGCTTTGGTTAGTGGGTCCACTACATTTTCCATTGACGTGATCTTCTGTAACTGCACATCTCCACGTGCTATAATCTATTAGATCAAATGGAATTGCCTCTCGATGTGCTTGAATTTTTTATGAGACCTAGGCTCCCTCGCTTGTGCAATGACTCCATTGTTGTGGCAATATAGGGATATGGGCAACTCAATGGACAGGACAACTTCAAATATAGTAAGAAACTTCCTCATCCAAACAACCTCCTTTGCAGCATCGCAAGTCACAACATATTCGGCTTCCACAGTGGAGTCCACAATTATTGTTAGTGTTGTGTGCCCTTATTCTAGATTTGGATGACATCCAACGAGCTTGTTTTAATGCATTAATTATATTTTTATATAAATCAATAAAAGGAAAAGTTTTCTTCATTCATATTTTCTCCAATCAATTATATGAATGAGTCCTTGGATCTTCTTTGTGAAAATTTTATTCTCAAGGTATTAAGACTGTGTGAGGATTCTCTAGTAACATAACTTCTTAAACTATTCCTAGTCCTTAGATTCTTTGGATGGAGACTCTTATTAATCGAGTATGGACTAGTACTAGGGTTACTATCTCGTTCGGTATGGGGATACCAATGGAAAGATGGTGTGTCACGCCCCATATGACATGAGATGTCGCTAGTAAACCTGTGGGTGGTCGTTGGGGAATAATTATCAGAATGTGATGCCGATGAATGACCAAATGGCATGGTGGATAATGGCCGAGTCATCAGGTTGTGATGGTGTGTTGATCCTTAAGCTTGAACCAACACGATTATTTTGTGTATTGGTATGCAGGATTTGCTACTAAGTCGAACCATCCAATTGGGAGGTGAGAACATTCATCTATGTGGTTTCGTATTGCTAGTATATGGAGACAGGTGTTGGAAATAGGATTTGTCACCCTCACTAGTATTTAATGGGGTGAACGTTTTATGTGATCTACTGTTAATGTGATGGGACAATCCCTAGTCAAAGCAAATTGAAAGTCAGAAAAGGTGTTTCTTAAGGTGTCATCTAGTCACATTAATGAGATCTGACACATAGTTATTGAGTTTGTGAGTTTGTTACTCCATGACTCTCTCTCAGTTAGTACGTTAGGTGATGGAAGGATTATAGCACACAAAAATCCTCAACTGTAATAGGTTGACTTGAAGTGAGACTTCACTACCACCTATACTGTCCTTAACCCATGCTAGGTGCTATTTAGGAACTCTTGAAATGTCGTTGGGATTTGGAGAAATTTCGGTGATGGGTTAAGCGGTTGACTGATATCGAAAAGGGTTTCGGTGTTATCTGATTGCTAGCAAGTAGTAAACCTAAAATGTCACACACCATATAGTGTTGCATTTGGTATCGCCATCGTGTGCCCGAAATGTCTCTAGAAGTAATTAATCAAAAGTTGACCCTTGGCCCCCTGCCAATAATACATAGTTAAAATGCATAGTGCATAGTAAAAGTGTATAGTAAAATTGCATAGTAATCTCTTGAATGATTGCTTTAATTATTGGGTTGGTGGGGCAAGGGACGTGAGAAAATTCAGAATTGGAGAAGGAAGAATAAAAAGGGGAAGGGGGGATTGATTAATAAAAAGGAGGCAGGGCCTTTGCTTTTTCTCTTCCTCCCTACATGCACGAAGCTTCTTCTTCTTTCTCTCTGCTTCCTTTATCAATATTCTACTAATTATGCGTGTGAAGGCCACGTGTATAATTTTGAGATGTGGGCACTGGTGATATGCGAAACCTCTGTGTCTAGCACATGAAAAGGTGACTAGAACAGTATCATTCGACATACTAGGTGTGGATAGACTAGGACCACCACAACATGAGGTGGACACAGTCTCAATACAAAAATTGGTTCTATACCCCAACGTTACATCGAACAACAAGTATGAATTTATTTATATTCTTTTGTTGAAAATGTGTGTTGCTTAAATACTCAAGCTATATATGACGTGTATATTATATTTCGCTACGTGTATTTGGTACAGAGTAACAAAATTATTTTTTTTCGTACTACCATACTAGTGATTCCATTTAGTGGTATTAAAGCCTCAAATTGGTTTTTAATGTATATACGTGATTGTATGTGTCAAATATTGTATTTAATCAATGTGTCAGTTCCAGCACCTAGACAACATGCTCTAATTATTTTGTTTTTTTATGGTTCTGTGGTAATTTGAATTGGACATTAATATAGGGATTTAGATATGTTTGTTTGGATGTTAAATTTAATTATTTGACATATGCAGGATAAATTTTTTCAAAATTGTTTTGAAATAGCGAAAGCGAATCTATGTACAGGATAAGCATGTGCTTTATATTAATGAATGTTATAAGGCTTCATTTGATTTAATTCAAATTTATAATAATTAATTCATTGAGGTGAGACATAAGCCTCTAGTAGCTTCTTTTAGTATTTATTTTATAAAAGCTGTAAATAAAGACGGCTTCAAAGAGTTAATTACAGCGGAAGCGGTGAAGCATCAGTCCATCAAGGAATTGATGTGTGGCATAGTTTAAATTCTGTAGACTCGTGTTTATTCTATGAGCAAGCCCATGGTCATCCTGATTAATTTTTTTTATTTTATTATGCAATGGTTGTGTGACGGAATAAATGATAGAATCTAATGAGACCTTAAAATAAGAAACCCAAAAGTCTTCCCATAAAATTAATATTTGATCTAAATGGTAAATGTAATACCCCATTTTTGTGTGAGGTTGCCACGTAATTTGGATGAGTTTAAAATATCGAAAAATGGGTTTGATAGTAAAATAAATCGCCGAATCAGCTGTAGGGAGTGCCCTGGAACCTTGGTGTCTAAGGAAAATAATATGACATTGACAAGCATTCCAAGATAAGATTTATGGTATTAAAAGAAATCGAAATTGAGACAATTTTTGGTACAGCTATGATTCAGCCTAAGAAGCCGAATGATCATAAGGGACTTTCGGGAAATCAACGGGACCCTAAGTAGGCTCATATTTAACATAAGGAGCAACTCTTAAGTGGTTTCAAAAAGAAACAAAAGGATTTTCGGTAAAAACACGATCTTACTTATATTCGGGCCTAAGTATAATTTATTAATTTTGGCCTAGGGAGGTTAATGATGGTTTTTCTAGATTTTTAGGGGTGAAATGAAGATTTTGAAACTTAAGGGACTTGATGGAATTATTGGATAATTTAGGGGCTTGAGAATGAGGGCCAAAATGTAAAAGGAAGTTTTAAAGGGGCTAAAATGTAAATAACAGAAAAAGAAGAAGAAAGCTTAGCCATGGCCGCCGCTGGCCACTGCCATCACTGGCCATCCTTCGGGCGGTGCCATTAAGGCCGTTTGGGGGTACAAATATGGGCCCCACCACGTGGGGATTTGATTAGGATCGGATATGGGTCAAGATCGGCCAAGCATGGCCGTAATTTGATAGAAAATGGTGAGGCATGGCTGCAGTCGCCAGATTTTTGGGGAAGGACGATTCGTATCGAATCATCACGATTTGAGGCCATTAAATGGTCATAAGGATGATAGAGGTGTCAATTTGACCAGGTATGGCTTGATTGGGCTTCGAAAACGAGTATAAATAGAGGTTCGAATGTGGCTGAATGTATCAAAGATTTTACTTCGGATTTCTCATGTTTGGGAGCGAATCAGAGGTCGGGGATAAGGGAATTTTATTCTCCATGTATTGAGGATCATTTCTGGAGAATTTTGTGAAGTTTTATTAAGGTTTGAAGGTGTTTCGAAGCTTGCCGGAAAACGCAAAGCTTCGCTAGAGCCGGACTGTAAAGCGACCATTCGGGCTATTTTCGGCGGGTTTTTCGGCCATCTGAGGGTGCCATTGTGATTGTCTTGAGGAGGGCTTCAAGGTGGTGTCATCGGATTAGCCATCGGAGCAAGTCACCGATCGCCGTTGTCGGAGAAGACGACCAGAGGTAATTTTTATATTTTTTAAATGCTAAAAATATAGAAAATTCGAAAAAAAATAGAATTAAATGAAATAAAATTCTAAAAAAATATCTAGAAATTCAAGAAAAAGGAGTAGTTTATTTTGATGAATTTTTATCCTGGAAATTTCTTGAGGAGATAATTATTTTGAATTTTTGAAAGGAAAGGTAAATGGAAATAAATATGAGAGATTTTTACAAAATTCTGAGAAAATTTCAGAAGGATAAGGAATTTATTTTATGAATTTTGGTGATTTTCATGGAGTAAATTCGAAGGAAATCAAGGAGAAATAAGTTTTCTCAAGGAAAAGTAATTATGGAAATTGGAGAAAATAGGAGAAAAATCTGAAAATTTTTCAGAAAATTTCAGAGGATTATAAATATTGTTTTATGAATTTTTGTGGAGAAAACATTTGGAAAAATGCTTGAAGAGGTATTTACTTGAAATTATTGAGAAAAAAAAGGAAGAAATTAGAGAAAAATTATGAAAAAATTGGGAAAATAGATATTGTTTTTGCTTTGAATGCATATGATGTCTAGGGTATCGTTGAGGCTCGAGGTTGAGCTATAGTGCGCCTGACATGAGAATCGAGGTCGGGCACGCATTTCAAGGAATCTTGAATTTAGCCCAAGGTGAGTTGTTTAATCCAATCCTTGTGCACATTCTTGTTATTTTTGATCACTCTTGATTTATTGTGGGTGGTACGACCCTATACTCGATTTTGTTACATACAAATGGTTGACCCGTGATAGGTTGATTTCATGTGGATGGTTTATCCAAAATGTTTTTGCATATGCATTGAAATTTGTGCATTGAAATCTTGTTCGTGATTCATTGATATATGTTGTGGTTATGGCATTGGCATATCTTTTTTGTTATTCATATGGGATGTCGGGATGTCAAACCGTGTTACGACACTTAAGTGATAGCACTAGGGAAACGTGCCAAGGATCAATGCCCACCTATGATGAGGGCTGAGAGTGGACACCTCCCTTGCGAGTCAAAAGTGGCGGGGCTGAGAGTGGACATCACCCTAGGTTCTTTTAAGCGACAACATTGTTTCCAAGGTGAATATGAATTTCCAGGGATAGTGTTGATCATCTGGTGGCTAGGGTTTGTGTTGATGAGACCCGGAACGCCTTTGAGTGGAAACGTAATGATGACGGGGTGATTCCCAGGTTCATGCATTGATGTTGCCTCTCTTAAGCTAGGGTTGTGTTATGCCAATATGTCGGTGTGGTCTGGTTTCCTTTAGAGAGATTTACTCTTTCCCCGTGGTATGGGTTAAGCGTTGTATGAGATTCTCTTGGGCTAGGGTGTGTCGGGATATGTCAGTTTTGTTCATGGTTTTGCATATATCATGAAAATATTTTTGAACTCTCACTTAGATGATTCAGCATCTAATTTGGACTATGTCCCTGGAATATTCAAACGTTCTAGGTGAAAGCAGCGGCGCTAAAGGAAAAGACGTGATCGAGATGTAGCCACTATGTTTAGTTTTCGTAGGTCTTTGTCTATGATTACAATGTTCAGAGGTTATGTTATATTTTGATATTTTCATGTGAAACATCGATTTAGTTATTTGATTGTAAAAGGAATTTGTTGGTTATATATTATTGAGGTTTCGATCTTGCTTCCACTAAGGTGATTAATATTACCTGTCTTAGTCTATTAATTATTAAATTTGATATGCTGAGAAGGTATAATCGGGATTGTCGGGAAATGATTATGTTGAGGGTATGTATATCGAGAGACTTATGTTGTGTGTATGATGTTGAAAAAAAAAATTCCCAAAATCTTGAGTTAATGCACGCTTAGGAAAAGTGGGGCGTTACAGTAAATCTAATTTATCATGGCTTTCCATTATTGCAGGAGTTCATTAGTTTGATCGGGTGTGTCCAAGTAACTAAAATGTAAGTGTGCGTTTCATGAAAGATTGTTTGATTTCTCATATTAACCATGAGATAGGACAGTGTTCAACGGGTCTCAGCTAACCAAGTAACTAAAATATGAGGGAGGGTGGTGTTTAACTTATTGCACTTAGCTAGATAGTATGTGGGATCTAACTAGTCCATCAAGCAAAAAAACTATAAATGTGAGGTTTATGATAGGTTAGAAGTCAAAGGTCGAGCTCCACATATGATATGGTGGCAAGTGTTGCTTACTCAATTATGAGAGTATTCCGAAAAAACTAAAATGTGAGGGGTATTATGAAAAAGAATTCAACCACCCATTACTAGATTTTGTATAAGGATCACATTTTTTACTCGGGAAGTGTAGGATTCGAAATATTTAGTGGGAGTGCCCATTTAATAAAAAGTTCTTAATTAAATGGAGTTTTACAAAGATACAAGCTAATATATCTATTTATTTTTTATAGATAAAATGATAGGTTTAAACTTGTATTCTAGAAACCAATAGGCTCACTGGTCCTAATTTTTGAATTCTAAAAATTATGCTCAATATGGAAAAAATATATGACACTTTGTCTTATATACCACCTATTGAAATTCCTCTAACTACGACTGAGGAAGAGATTATCACTTAGGAAATTTTGAGAGAACATGACATGAGAGCATGTAAATATATTCTTGCATCGATGTCCAATGATTTGTAGCATCAACTTGAGCACTTCACGAGTGTTGCGAGCAGATACAATATCTCAAGGACCTCTTTGGCAAGCATAGTCAAAGAGCTCGGTATGAGATATTGAAGAAGATTTTTCGGGTGTAGATGCTTGAGGGTTTAGATGTTGGAGACCATGCCATCACATGATCAATATGATTGATTAGCTAGATGCCTTGAAATTCCAAAATAACACTCAACTCCAAACTGATATTGTCTTGAAATCGTTGCTAGATTCTTTCTCTTTCTTTATTACTTATTTCTATATGAATAAGATTGAGTGTTCTCTCCTTGATTTATTAAATATCTTAATAATCACCCCGTCACAGATGAAAGGAATGGGTAGAGAACGAGTTCTCGTTGTTTCCTTGTCTTCTTCCCAGAAGAAACCAAAATCTAGGAAGAGGAAGAGAAATGTTCTTTAAGGTAACAGGGATGGAGGTTAGGTAGAGATAAAGGGTAAGAAGGTAGGGTATGGGTAATTGTTACTTTTGCAGATAAAAGGGACACTGGAAAAGGAACTGCCCAAACCATTTGAGGAGTTTTAAGGGAAAATGCCCAGAGGATTAAGGTATTTTTCCTTCTATGTGTGTTATTGAGATTGATCTTTCGATTGATCGATACCCTATTTCTTGGATTGTGGATTCTGGTGTTACTTCTCATATTTGTTTTTTGGTGCAGGATCACAATCAGAGTATGGGTTTTGGGAAGCACAAAGTGGTTTTGCGAGTTAGTAATGGGGCAAGCGTTGCTGCATTAGCCATAGGGGCTACTTCTATATCTTTATCTTTTGGCCATGTACTGCTTTTTTATGACTATTTACATATATCGAATGTGATTCAGAATGTTGTTTTAAATCCACAACTTGTAAGTCATGGTTATATATTTTCTTTTGCATGTAATGAATGTTTGATTATGTTTGATAACGTGTGTGTGGGCAAAGCTATGATGATAAATAGTCTATATTTTCTGGATACACATGCATGTGAATATAGTTAGCAAATAGTTGCTAAACCTAACACTTCAAAAAATTAATGTTTTAGCGACGAAAAATTTCATCGCTAAATTTTTTAGTGACGAATTTAGTGATGGGTACATTTCTGTAGCTAAAAAGGGTGTCGCTGAAATTTAGCGATGGGGTTAGCGATGGGATTGTTTTAGAGATGGAATCAGCGACTGGGGTTGTAGCCATCGCTAATCAGCGATGAAATTAGCGACGAGTTTATCCCTGTCACTGATTAATGACAGGAGATAAACCTGTATTTGATTAGTGATTGGTACAACCCCGTTGCTAAATTCAGCGATGGTACAACCTCGTCCCTAAATTCAGCGACGAAATTATTCCGTCACTAATTCAGTCACTAAACTCAACCCCAAAATTCAAAATTCAATGCGCTAGGCCCCGGCCTTCCCTCATGTGCGCCATGTGGCCTCGCCTCTACTCACCACGTTGCAGTGCTGGGATATTACTCCCAGCTATTATCTCAAGCTCTATACCGAATTCGAACCCCCAATCTTTCAAGACCAAGTTCTGCACGCGAGCCAGCCGATCTGGAAGCCTAATTGTTTATTGATGTATATAAAATATATTTATAGTATTCTCTTCCAAATATTTCAGAATTATATTTATACACCAAAATTTCTCAAACTTATTTAATAATATTAATTTTAATATTAATGTTAGTAAAGGCAAATGAATATTAATTTTAATTTTATTTCATTATTAATTCAAATAAAAGTTTATTAATTATTATATTAGAAGTGAAAAATTATGTTCTTATTTTGATTTTAATTTGTAATATATTTAAAAAATTATTAGTTTAATTTTTACTACTATTAATGTTAGTAAAAATTATTATGATATGTTTAAATGTAAATTTTTTAATTTTTTATTTAATATTTTTAATTTTTTAGCGTTAAATTTTAATTCCTTATTTAATTTTTTTATTTCTTAGCGATAGGGTTAACCTCGTCACTAAATTTTATTTTTTTTATTTTTCAGTGACGGGGTTGACCCCGTTGCTAATATTTTATTTAATTTTTTTTATTTTTTAGCGACGGAGGTGGCTCAATCGCTAAATTTTAATTTTTTATCTATTTTTTTTATTTTTTAATGACGCAGTTGACCTCGTCGTTAAATTTTAATTATTTATTTATTTATTTATTTACTTTTTAGTGACGGGATTTGTATCCAAATTTGAATTCTTTATTTAATTTTTTTTATTTTTTAGCGATGGGGTTGACCCCGTCGCTAAATTTTAATTTTTTTATTTTTTAGCAATGGGGTGACCCCGTCATTAAATTTAATTTGTTTTATTTTTTAGAGATGGGGATTTATTTTTTATTTATTTTTTAGCTACAGGGTAGACTTGTCGTTAAATTTTAATTTTTTATTTAATTATTTTTAGTTTTTAACATTGGGGGTTTTAATTTTTTATTTATTTTTTAGCGACAAGGTTGACCCGTCGCTAAATTTTAGTTTTTTGCTAAATTTTATTTATTTTTATTTTTTAGCGACGGGATTTCCGTCGCTAAATTTAGTGACGAATTTTTCGTTGCTAATTCTGTCGCTAAATTTAAAAATTATTAAAAAACTATTTTTCTTTTAGTATAATACCACATTAAAAGAGAAGTGTTCTCTGGGTAATCAAATTAATCCCAAACAGTTGTGGCACCTTAGGCTAAGTCATATCAACGAGAGTAGGCTTATGAAGTTGGTTCACCAGGGTTTTATATGTGATTTGTGTGCTGAACCTGGGCCAACTTGTGAGTCATGTATTCTCGAAAAAATGACTAACTCACTTTTTATTGGACAAGGGGAAGGGCTATTGAATTGTTAGGATTGATACATTCAGATGTCTGTGGGCATATAAATGTTATGGCTCAGGGTGATTATATCTACTTCATAACTTTTATTGATGATTTATTATGGTATGGTTACATGTAAATGAAGTACAAGTCTGAACTATTTAAAAAGTTTAAAGAATTCAAGGCTGAAGTAAAAAATCAAACAGGAAAGAGTATTAGGATTCTTTAATCAAATCGAGGAGGTGAATACTTGAGTACTGAGTTTATTGATTATCTTAAGGCTTATGGTATAATTTCACAATTGACTCCTCCTTATACACCACAATTTGAATGGTGTGGCTGAACATAGGAATTGGACTTTGTTGAACACGGTTCGTTCTATGCTAAACTACACGAATTTGTCTATTTCTCTATGGAGATATGCTATTTTTACTGTGATTTATTTCATAAATCAAGTATTAACTAAATTTGTTTCAACCACACCATATGAGATATGGGTTGGGAAACCTCCGAGTCTTAATCATGTTAGGATTTGGGGTTGCTTGATTTTTGCGAAAAGGTTGAGAACAAAGAAGTTGGATCCTAAATGTGAGAAAGGTCATTTTGTGGGATATCCTAAAAATAGTTTAGAGTTTAGGGTATTACATCTATTTTTCAGCTAACCCAAGAGTGTGGTCGCTAGGCATGTCATTTTCTTGGAAGAAGAGTTCACCCAAGGAAGAAAATAGATCTGACGAAAGATGAGTCTTTTATTCCACAAATAGCTTATTAGATTATTGAGCATGGTGAATCAAGTTAGGGAGATCATCCATAGGTTCCCTGTAGGTCTAGTAGACTGCCCCATCCTCCAGATTGATGGTATGGTTTATCAATGGAGGGATACATGAATTGTTCTTGTATAGGGAAAATGACAAGTTAGTTGACCCTACCACCTATGAGGACGCGATATCTAATATCGATGCCTCAAAGTTGCAGATAGCTTTGAAATCTGAGATGGAATCTATGTACTCCAACTAGGTTTGGGTCTTGGTAGATCCACCTAAGGGAATTATTCTTGTTGGGTGTAAATGGATCTTCAAGAGAAAGATTGATTTAGATGGACACGTTTCAACCCATAAAGCTCGGTTGGTGGCAAAAGGTTATCATTAATATCAAGGTATTGACTATGATGAGACTTTCTCACCTATCGCAATGTTAAAGTCCATCAGGATGATGTTAGCCATCGTTGCTTACTATGATTATGAGATCTGGGAAATGGACATCAAGACGACTTTTCTGAATGGATTTCTTGTAAAAGAGATTTATATGGAACAACCAAGTGGATTTGAGTCTGTCGATTCACTTCAGTTATGTTTGTTGAAGGGGTCAATATATGGTTTAAAGCAAGCATATAGGAGTTGGAACATTCGTTTTGATCACGAGATCCAAAGATTTGGTTTCTTGAGAAATCCGGATGAACTATTTGTATATAAGAAGGCTAGTGGGAGCAACATTGTGTTCCTAGTCTTGTATGTGGATGATATTTTAATTGTGGGTAACAGTGTAGACATGATGATTCTACAAAAGCCTAATTGTCTAAAGTATTCTCCATGACGGATCTGGGAGATGCTACCTATATTTTGGTGATTAGACTTTATAGAGATAGAGTCAGGAATTTGATAGGCCTCTCCCAGAGCTTGTATATAGAAAAGATGCTAAAAATGTTTCACATGTTGAATTTCAAAAAGGGGCAGTTGTTTGTCCAAGTTGGAGTTCATCTCTCTAAGGAGATGTCCACTAATGTTCCTGAAGAGAAGGATCGTATGAGTAACGTACATTATACTTCAGCGGTTAGAAGCCTTATGTATTCGATGATATGTACGAGGCTAGATCTTGTATACATTGTAAGTGTTGTAAGTCAATATTAGTCCGATCCTGGTGAGAGTCACTGGATTACAGTGAAGCATATTCTGAAGTACCTGTGAAGAACTAAAAATATACTACTCATTTATGGAGGGGATGATTTCCATGTCGATGGATTCACTGATTTAGATTTTCAATCGTATGTTGGTGATCGCAAATCGACATCTGGTTTTATATATCTCTTAAATGGTGGTGTTGTGAGATGGAAAAGTTCCAAGCAAGCAATCACAATGGATTCAACCACAGAAGTCGAGTATGTTTGGCATGTAATGCTGCTAAGGAAGCTGTTTGGATCCAAAAGTTTCTTTTGGGGGCTGATATGGTTTTGACCATTCTGTCACCAGTACCTTTGTATTGTGACAACAATGGAGCTATCACGTATGCGAAGGAACCCAAGTCTAATCAGAAGTCCAAACACATTGGACTCCAGTTTCATTTGATTCGAGAGATTATAGCACGTGGGAACGCGTAAATGTAGAGAATAGATTTAACGAATAATGTAGTTGACCCACTCACCAAAGCTATGACTCAGTCATAGTTGGATTAGTATCTTGAGAAAATGGGTATCCTATTCCTGCAGATGGTGGAGCACTAGATGTACATATGATGTAAACTAGCATTACTACAAGTGAGAGATTGTTAGTGTTGTGTGTCTTATGCTAGATTTAGATGACATATAGTGGGTTTGTTTTAATGCATTAATTATATTTTTGTATAAATTAATAAAATGCAAGGTTTTCTTCATTCATATTTTCTCCATTCGATTATATGAATGAGTTTCTAGATCTTCTGTATGAGAATCTTATTCTCAATGTGTTGAAAGTGTGTGATAGGATTCTCTGATAACATAACTTCTCTAACTATTCCTAATATTAGATTCTTTAGATGGGGACTCTGATTAATCGAGTATGGACTAGTACAGGGGTTACTATCTCGTTTAGTATGAGGAAATCTATGGAAGGATTGTGTCACGTGCCATATGACATGACATGTCGTTAGTAAACATGTGGGTGGTCCTTAGGGAATGATCAGCAGAATGTGACGCCGATGATTGACCACATGGCATGGTGGATAATGGTCGAGTCTTCAGGTTGCGATGGTGTGTTAATCCTTAGAGTTGAATTGACATGGTTGTTTTGTGTATTGGTGTGTAGGATTTACTAATGAGCCAAACCATCCAATCGGGAGGTGGAAATGTTCATCTATGTGGTTTCGTATTGCTGGTATATGGAGACAAGTATTGGGAATATGATCTATTGCTCTTTTCCATATTTGATGGGGTGAACATCTTATGTGATCTACTGTTAATGTGATGGGACAGTTCCTAGTTACCGCTGATTGAAAGTTAGGAAAGGTGTTTCCTAATGTGTGATCTAGTCACATTAATGAGATTTGACGCATAATTCTTAAATTTGTGAGTTTGTCACTTCATAACTCTCGCTCAATCGGGATGTTAGGTGATGGAAGGATTATAGCGTACTGTAATCGTTAACTGTAATAAGTTCACTGTTAGACGCTATTCAGGAACTCTTAGAATGTCATCAGGATTTGGAGAAGTTTCGGTGATGGGTCAAGGGGGTGACTAATACTAAAAAGGGTTTCGGTGTTATCTGATTATGAGTGAGTAGTGAACCTAGAAAGTCACACATCATATAGTCTTGTGTTTGGTATCGCCATCGTGTGCTTGAAATGTCTCTGGAAGTGATTGATCAAAAGTTGACCCTTGGCCCCTTGCCAATAATGCATAGTTAAAATGCATAATGTATAGTAAAAGTACATAGTAAAATTGTATAATTAAAATGTATAGTGCATAATGTATAGTTAAAATATATAATGCATAGTAAAAGTGCATAGTAAAATTGTATAGTGAAATTGCATAGTAATCTCTTGAATTATTGGGTTGTTGGGGCGGCGGACGTGAGAAAATTTAGAATTGGAGAAGGAAGAAGAAAAAGGGGAAGGGGGATTGATTAATTTAAAAGAAGTAGGGTATGCTTTTTCTCTCTCTCTGTACACGCATGAAGCTTCCTCTTCTTCTTCTTCTTTCTCTCTACTTCATCTGTCAATATTCTACTACTATAGAAATTATATTTGTAAAGGTCACATGTATAATGTTGAGACACGGGCAAAGGTGATATGCAAAACCTCAGTCTTGCATAAGAAGATGTGACCAGAATGGTATCATTCAGCATACTAGACAACATGTATGAATTTATTTATATTCATTTGTTGAATAAGCGTGTTGCTTAAATACCCAAGCTATGTATGACATGTATATTATATTTCGCTTCGTGTATCTGATACATGGTAAAAAAATTATTTTTATCTGTACCACTGTACTAATGATTCCCTTAGGTTATTTCCTGCTTGGAACTCTTCCAGCTAACTGCCCCTCCATTACATACAAATACAAACCCAGATGTAGAATTTCTATCATCCATATCAGATTGAAAATCTAAATTAGTGAACCCATCAACATAGAGATCACCCTCTTCATATATCAGCAATAAATCCTTAGTCATTCTCAAGTACTTAAGGATATGTTTTGTTGTCATCTAGTGTTCCATACTTGGATTGGACTAATATTTGCTCATGACACTCATAGCATATGTGATATCATGTCTCATACATAGCATAACATACATCAAACTCCCAATAGTAGAGGTATAGGGAATCTTTTCCATACTTTCTCTCTCTTCGGGTGTCTTGGGAGACATCCCCTTAAAGAGATGAATTCCATTCCTAAAAGGTATAAAATTTTCTTGGAGTTCTCTATGCTAAACCTCTTTAACATTTTTTATATATACAAAAATCTAAGAGAAACCTATTAATCTCCTCCTTCTATCTCAACAGACACGGATTCACAAGATATAGGTTACATCTCCTAGATCCTTCATGGAGAATCTATTAGACAACCAAAGTTTAATTGACATCAACATGTCAATATCATTCCCCTTTAAGTGAATGTCATCCACATGCAAGATTAGGAAGGCCAGCATGCTCCCACTGATTTTCTTGTATATTCAAGGTTCATCTGGATTTCTAATGAAACAAAACTCTTTGATCTCACTATCAAAATGAATGTTCCAAGATCTTGAGGCTTGCTTAAGACCATAAATGGATCTCTTAAGCTTGCACACTTGATTGGCATTGGAAGACTCAAAACCACAAGATTGTTCCATGAATATATCTTCCTCAAGATAACCATTCAGGAACATCGTTTTGACATCCATTTGCCATTTTTCATAATCGTAGTGTGCGCTTATGACTAATATCATTCTGATGGACTTAAGTGATATTTACTTTTGTATTTGGTTTTGATGATAAAAAAACAAAATCAATTTATTTCCTAAGTTATTTGTCAAGAATATGGTTTTCAAACAAAAATTAATTTCAAATAAGTTGTTAAATCAAAATGATCTATGATTTTTCATATTAGTTGAAAATTAACAAAAACAAGTATTAAGATTTAAAAGAATCTCCTAAATGATTTTTAAAAACTAGTTTTGAATTATTAGATAAATGATGAAAATCTTTTAATGAAAACAAATCCAATTGCATTTTAATGGTGAAAAATAATTTTTTTTTATGATGAAGTTATTTTGTTAACTTAGTGCTTCAAATTCTTTTTATGTGATAAATTAAGCATAATAATTATTTTATCAATTTAATGTCAATATCATGTTATAAATTTCTTGATGACATTTGAAGTATTATATTTCTATTTGATCAAAATTGTTGAATGAAAAGTAAATCCAATGCTAAACTATCTTTTTTTAATGGCATTTGAAATATTATGTTTTTTAATTAAAAATACGTTAAATGAAAAATTAATTTCAGTAATCTAATCTTATGAAAATTTTTCTATGACATTTGGATGATCATATTCTTATTTGATTAAAAATGCTATATAAAAATTACTTTTCAAAGAGCTTAAAATTAATTAAATAACAAAAGCAATTAAAAATATTTATTCAAGAGGCAGCCCCAAGGAATCAATCTCACGCTCTAGCCTTAACAGAAACATTAAGTTTGTGCATGGAGTCATTCTAACTAAGTGTTTCCTTGTTTCTCTAGGCACACAAACTTATATATATTATAACAAAAGAAAATTAATTTTAATTTGTGAGTTGTCGCATCCAAGACTTGAACATGCGCCTCCAACCTCCCCAAGTCTTATCCAAAAAGAAGGAACCGCTCCAGCTAGAAGGACTTTGGTTTACTAATTCACACAAACATATATTTATAATAAATCTAATTTTCTTCTTTCATCTATCGACCGTTTGTTCCAATTTGTAGACTGATTAAATGCTTTTCTTTGCATCTGTCGACCGACCTACTCCTATTTGTCGACCGGCAAAATCTTTGCAATGAAACTATCGACTGTTTTCACTAATCTGTCGATGTCTTTCAAATTTTAACTAACTAGTCAACCAATGCTCTTCATTTGTCGACTGTTTATGTCGCTGAAAGCCTCCAACGGCTAGTTTTGCAAGTCCAATGGACACAAACAACTATATTTATCTTGAAACTTTTAGAAGGCCTACAAATACAAATCAAAGATGATCTTGAACAGGCTAATGGATGGAAATGAAGTGAAGTGAGTTTGCAATTTATTTACATCATCTTTAATACCCCAAGAGCCTAGAGAATGGTAGTATATATTGGGGATAAGTAAGGAAGAAAACAACACCAGCTAGATACCTTTTGGGATGAATGTAGACAAAGAACTCCGAGGTTAAGCGTGTTTTAGCTGAGGAAGCTCAGGGATGGGTGACTCCCTGGGAAGTTCGCGTAGGCCCATCAAGGTAAGTTGTTCCGGTCCTTCTTATCGTTCGATGCGAGATGTTACAGGTGGTATCAGAGCAACCCAGGCCATGTGTTGGGACTGTGTAGTAGCCAAAGGCTGGAGGTACTGGATTGGAGACAGTGTATTAGCTAAAGGCTAGGGGTACTAGATTGCGAACACTAGAAAGGGGAGAGCTGGGACCAGTTGTAAGGTCGTATGATGAGGACGTCACGTGCTCGAGAGGGGGGGGGGAGAATATAATACCCCGAAAGCCCAGAGAAAGGTAGTATATATCGAGGATAAGTAAAGAAGGAAACAACACCAACTGGATACCTTTTGGGCTGAATGTAGGCAAAGAACTCTGGGGTTAAGCGCGCTTGAGGTCGGGAAGCTCAGAGATGGGTGACCTCTTGGGAAGTTCGCATAGGCCCATTAAGGTAAGTTATTTCGGTCCTTCTTATCGCTCGATGCGGGATATTACATCATCTCAATTGTAATTGTGCTTTAAATTTTCTCACTCAAAGGAATTGATCTTAATTTGTATTTTATCATTCAAACCTTGTTTTTATTTTGAGAGATCTTGTAACTAAGAGATTCATCTCTTAGATTCTCACTTATTGTACATTTCTTGTATTTCCTAGCTTGGGTAGTAAAAGGGCCTACTTGTTTAAGTAAGAGGTTTGTAAATTCCTAGCGGTTAATACTAAAGGGCATACCTATTTTCGTAGGAGGATTAGTGGATTGGTTTATAAAATCCTTAGTAAGGAGCTAAGATAGTGGATTAGGTTTGGTTTAAGGTGAACCACTATAAATTCTTGTGTTTATCTCTTACTTATTCTTTTTGTTTTATTTATTATTTCAAGCATTTCAATAATCATCACTGCATAATATTCTTATTTGTTTTGAAAAAGATTTGTAGTTTTCAAGCTAATTTTTAAATAACCCAATTCACCTCCCTCTTGGGTTGGTGCCATAGCATTTCAAACCTATCATTAAGCATGACGACCAATGAAAACATCTTCTCATAGTCAATACCATGTTTCTGAAGATATCCTTTCACCACCAATCGTGCTTTGAAGGTCTACACCTTTCCATCAGGATTTTTCTCTTGTAGATCTATCTGCACTCTATGGGAACTATTCCTTCAAGTGGATCTACTAGAGTCTAGACTTGATTGGAATACATAGATTCAATTTAGACTGCATAGCCTCTAGCCATTTCTTAGAGTCGATGTCTGACATCGCCTCTTTGTAGTTAGTAGGATCAACATTTTGATCACTATCTTCATACATGACAGCTTCTTGTATCTCCTTTATTACAATGCCATATCGAGCTGGAGGATGAGATACTCTATTAAATCCACGAGCCTCATATTGAATGACATTACTTGGACCTACTGTGAAGACCCGCTCCCACACTCCAGGCGCCACGTGTAACGACCCGTTAGTGGGTCTAGAAGTTTATTAATATTTTAATTGTGAAGATTTGGAGATTTGCCCTAATAAATTGAATGTTGGAAAATATTTTTAAGTGTCAAAATTTATGTATTTAAATTCAGGAATTGGATTGCCCATTTGGGCCAAATGTTTAAGGTCCATGAATGTGATGGGTTTAGAGAAATCCCATGGGGCTAAAATGAATTGGGCAATTAGTAAAGTGGGCATGGGCATTATATATATATATATATGTGCATATCTTGATGTGACAAAATTTATATAAATAAATGATGTATTAAATTAATGGATTGGTCTTTGGAAACTTGGGTTGAGCCAAGGGGAGATTTTGTATATTGCAAGTAGTATGGTTGTGAAGCCCATTGGGCTTAATGTTATGTTGAGGCCCTTTTGGTGGGCTAATGGAAATGGGCCATTATAATTAATTGAGCCAATGAGTTGGGTTTGGGCCCATGTAAGGGTATGAGTGGATTTTTGAATTGGGCTTAGGCCCATGTGTAAAATATGAGAGATGGAATTTAATAAATGAAATTATATATATATAATTGTATTTTGTGGATTAAAAGAAAAGAAGAAAAAAATTATAAAATGCAAAGTGACCAAATGGTCCTTGCTTTATTGAAAAAGGTAAGGGCAATTAGGGAATTTCATAAATGGTTATTATTATAAATGAAATTATGAGTATTATGGAGTAGAAAGAAAAATGAAAAAGAAAATAAAAATAGGCAAAAAACCAAAAGGGGTTTAATGGCTTGTGGTATGTTTGTAAAGGAGAGGGGGCAAAGTGGTAATTTGGCTAAGGGGGTGGTTGGAAAGCTGGTTGGCGCCCATCCCTCCCCCATACTTCTTTCTTTTCCTTGTTTTCTTTTCTCTTTCTTCCCTCCTCTCCCGATCGGCCATTCTCTTCTTCTTTCTTTCTTCTTCTTCCATTTTCAATCTCCATTGAAGCTTCAAAGGTGAAGTTGCAACTGGGTGGATTCTTCTCCATTGGGTTTTCTTCATCAAAGGCAAGTTCTTCTTGCATCTCTTTTTAGTTATGCAAGTTTATCTTCTATTTTCTTTTACATTGCAAGTTCCTGTTGATTTCTTTCTTGTTAATGCAAGTTTAGATTCTCTTTCTCTTGGGTCATTTTTGTGAGTTTTCATTAGGGTTTAGTTCACCCTAAATTCTCAAAGGAATGACACTTGATTGATTAGGAATGTTAGAGGAGCAAGATTTGGTGTATCTTGCTTGGGGTGTTGATTTTTGTGGGTTGTCGTAATGATTTTTAAGTTTCAGGCCTCTGTTGGTCGACCAAGTTTTTCTATCGGTCGACCAAGTATGTGTTTTGTTCTTCAGTCGGTCGACCAAGCATTTTGATCGGTCGACCAAGTAAGTATTTTGTTCTTTGATTGGTCGACCAAGCATTTCTATCGGTCGACCAAGTATATGTTTTGCCTTCTATTAGTCGACCAAGTGGTTCAGTCGGTTGACCAAGTGTTTTAGTCGGTTGACCAAGTGGGCTGTTAGTCGACCAAGTGATTTCAGTCGGTCGACCAAGTGACAATATAAGCCTCTGTTAGTCGACCAAGTGGTTCAGTCGGTCGACCAAGTGTTTTAGTCGGTTGACCAAGTGGGCTGTTAGTCGACTAAGTGATTTCAGTCGGTCGACCAAGTGATAATATAAGCCTCTGTTAGTCGACCAAGTGATTTCAGTTAGTCGACCAAGTGAAAATATAAGCCTGTGTTAGTCAACCAAGTGATTTCAGTCGGTCGACCAAGTGACAATTTAAGCTTCTGTTAGTCGACCAAGTATTCTTATTCGGTCGACCAAGTCCTTATTTAGTCGACCAAGTCTTCTTCATCGGTCGACCAAGCCTACAGTCGGTTGACTAACTCTTTTATTCGGTCAACCAACAGAATGCATTGATCATTTCTTTGTGGTCCGATTCTTTTCTAACGCTTGTAATTCTTCACCAAAACTCTTGTGATGTTCTAGTTGGCCTCAAAAATCATCTCGTCGATATATAAGTGTTCTGAAAAAAAAATGGGGAAGTTATTTAATGGTGGGAATTAAAAATGAAAATCGTGAGTTTTAATGGTGAATTTATGTAATCAATTTATTTGACCTTAGAAAATGGGTATGAAAAAGAATCTCAATGAATATTACCAAATCATATGATGAAAATATTATTGACTCATGAGAAAATAAAACCTTGATATGTTTAAGGTGTGCATGATGTCCATGATGAGAACATTTCTAATAATGAAGCATGCCAATATGTTACTTGAAAACCTTCATGAGTATTGCATAGTACTATCATTTGTGATATGGAAAATGAATCTCAAATAAGGATGCGAAATCATGTGATGAAAATACCATTGGCTCATGTGAAGATATAGCCTTGAAATGTTTAAGTGTGCATGATAATCATGATGAGAACATTGCTAATAATGTGTAACACCCAGTGTTACCGGTGTTAAAAGAATGAGAAAGAAAGTGAGAAAATTCCAAAAATGCCCATGAGAAGGTGTTGGATCCTTGAGATTGAGGGTGCCCTATGAGAGGGGTATTTTGGTAATTTGGATAGTGAAATCCAATAAAAAGGGTATTTTGATAAATTGGAAATAATTCCTATGTGGAATTAGGTGAGTAGGTGAATTAGATCCCAATTTTGTAATTATGTGGAGATAAGGGATAAATAAATTCACAAAGGGTATTTTGGAATTTGGAATTTAATTCCATAAAGGAATTTAATTATGGAAATAGGGAAAATGGTGAATATTGAATTATGTGAGAAAATAATTAATTTTCCCTAAATTTGGTGAATAAATGTGGGGATGCCACATGGATGGATGAGATTAAAGCTTGGAAGTCAAGAATGGTGTCATGGAGTGACACTTGGCAAGTGGTGGTCCAAGTTAAAAGAAGAGTTAAATAAATGTAAAATAAATGATATTAGTCATTCTAGCATTTAATGAAGGCAATGATAATGTTGCTTAAAAAGAAAATGCAAAAGGAAAAGAAAATAGTCATGCATTAATGGTTGGAAAATGGTGGCATTTAATTAATTCATTATGGAAATGAATTATGTCTCTCAAGTGGTCTTTCAAGTGATGGCATGAAATTAGTCCCCTTAAAAGTAAATGAGAAAAATAGCTATTTTGGCATGGAAGACTTGATCCAAGGGAGGAGATTAAGTCTTGAAAATCTAATGGTTGAGATGATTCAAGAGAAGTGGCATGGATTGCCACATGTAAAGGGATTTGAATGGTTGAGATCTAGTCTTCAAACGTAAAAGAAATCTAATGGTGGAGATTAAAGAAGACAAGAGCACATGGATTGTGCTAGTTTGGAAGGTGGGGATTTATTCTCATAAAGTGAAGGAAGATCCAAGGGTTAGGATCTAACCTTGAAGTTGTTAGAGATAAAAGGGTGTTTGGAAGATGCTAAGTCTTCCATTTTTCATTTTGAATGGATTGCAAATGAAGAGAGAGAAAGGAAGAAGAAGAAGAAGAAGGAGAGAGGAATGAGAAGAAGCCTAGAGGTAAGGTGTGAATTTATCTTATTCTCTTCATCTTTCTAAGGGGTTTTGAGTAATCCACTCTTTATTTTCTTTAAGAAGGTTTGGGAAAAATGGGAGAGTGGCCATGGAAGCTTGATGGAGCTTGAAGAACCTTGAAGGAAGCTAAAAAATAAAGGTAAGGGATGGCCCCATGGGATGGTTGCCTTGCATGGTTGTAAGTATGTTTATAAACTTTTCATGTTGTATTAAGCATGCTCTTCATGTACATAATAGCTATGGCCATAGGGATTGTTAAGATACATGATGGAAAGGGGTAGGTTAAGGCTTCAAACCTTGAAAGGTTGTGAGAGCATGGAAGACCTAACTACATTTGCATGCACATGCCATTAAATGATTTATGTTTATGTTCATACTTATTGCATAAGCACCCTTATTGAGCTTAATAGCTCATGAGGTTTTTACCCTCACATGTAGGTTGTCAAGGCATGAGAAAGAGCAAGGGGAAAGCTTATGGATGAATGAGAAGTTTCAAGGATGTGTTGTAATGGCTCGATAAAGCCTTAAGCTACATGTATTTTCATTTGTGTTGTATGTTGTATTAAGCATCAAGAGAGTGTATAAGCTTCATTTATGGAAAAAAAAAATAAATTGAAGTTGGGGTGTGTAACGACCCGCTCCCACTTACGGGCGCCACCGGTAAATAATCGACCGGATTACTCACCCGACAACCACAACTGAAGGGTTGGACTATGTTCAACAGGAAACGCCCTAGGTGGGAACTAGGCTTCGTCCTTCCCTTTGCTCCACTCAGGAATCGGTCCCAACTCAAATAAGAAAAATCCAGTGGACCAAGACCCGAAACCCGAGTGAGCTTCACCTCTCTTCAACTCATCCCATAGCAAGCCAGAGGTGACCCAGGCACAAGGCTAGCATACAAACACTTCGCTGAGTATTGGGGATTTATGAGAACATACCTTGCTGATCTTGACTCGGTCCGAAACTTAGCTTTACCGACTATGCCACATTCAACAAGCAATCTCACAATCATCTATCACACTATGATGATTACAATAATTAAATACATTTAAGCTCAATAACACAGACATTTACTCACAAGGGTATACATACACAATGCCCCCTGGCTACGTACAAGCAATATTAAAAATACATAACTCGGGCAACTCAGCTAGTTGCCACAACAGCCTCCCGACACCATCCCTGCTTGCATCCGGACTTGCATCATCTACACATGAGGTAAAACCTCATGAGTCATAAAGACTCAGTAAGGGTGCAATGCACGTAAATATGAATATAAAGATGATTATGTATGCCCAATGCATGCAAATGAGGCTAGGCCCACTTATCCTCACAACCCACTAAGGTTTGAGGCATCAACCTACCAGCCCCCACCACACTAGTCCTCCATATGGCCATAGGTCCACTAGGTCTTGCATCAAACAAGTTAACCACTAGATCTTGCATCACACAAGATAACCACTACATGCAAATGCAACATAAAATCATTATCAAACACATTTACCAACTTGCAAGGCCGCCTCCACATGGGGCCGTCCCTTACTTGGCTCGAAGCCTCATCCCTGCCTCGACACGAATTCCAGCCTGAATCTCAAGTTTCTCTAGGATCACTGCTTTCCCGGTCGAACCTAGAGACAAACAGGCAAAACCCCACCATATCAAGCATTAACCAACGCCTTCATTTTTGCTTACACCGCAAAATCACGCATAAACACTATCTCCAAATAACACAAACCACGGCATACACCAGCCGTCAATAAATTCCAAACAACCCCGACCCAGGGTTTAATCCAACAATTAAATTACTCAACACAATTTAATATCTCACATAAAGGAAATAATTTTGAAAAGAATTAATTAACTCACCTCAATTAATCTGGAACAGAAAATCGGCTAATCGCCCATATTGGCATCGCCTATTGGACTGCCATAATGCCCTTGGATTCCCATATCGAACCTCCGGCCCTCCTCGAGCCCCATATTAATTTCTAGGGCTTTCCCCAATTTTTTTCTGGATTTTTTCACTATTTTTCCCAATTTTCCATATTTTCTTTTTCTATTATTTATTTTTTTTCTTTATTCTTCTCCTTCCTCCTCCATTCTCCCGCGCCTTCTTCTTCTTCTTCGCGGACTCCATGCGCGCGCAGCGCCTGTGCATGCACAGCAATCGGCCACTGGTCGGCCACCGCTGCAGCTCACTTCCGGCCACTGGTCGGCTGCTTCTCATCGCTGCGCGACCGCCGGCCACCGACGCTTCAAGCACGAGCCATCGCGGCCTCCCCTGCGCGACGCTGTCGCTGCACCGCTGCTGCCCTCGCGTCCGCCATGGCCAGCCACCAAGCTCTGCTACTACAGGCTGCGGCTGCCTCCTCACTGCTGCTGCGTCGCCGACCTCAACCGTAGCCATCGGCTTTGTTGGACCGCCATTGGAGCCCCTTCAAGCTCCTCGAACAGCTGCTTTAATCGTGGCCATGACAGCTTCTGCCATGGCCGATCTTCACTCTCCCTCACAATGCTCTCTCTTTCACTCTCGCGGTCTCCCTTTCTCTCGAGCGCGATGCCTCTCTCGGCCATGCTCTCTCTCGATCTCTCACTCTCCTCAATCTCATCTCTCTATTTCTCAGATTTCAAAGAGAATGGCCACTGCTACACCCTTGGCCTCCAAGCTTCATGTATATTTATATGTATATATATATATGTGTGTATGTATATTACACATTTGTGCCTCTCTGATTTTGAAATATCAGAGGCAATCACTTAGGAAGCTTCAACGAAGCTTCCTCTCGTGCGCGCACACATAATTACATAAATATATATAATACACAAATTAAATTAATTCCCCAACTTCACATTAATCCCACTTAAAAAAAAAACTTTAATTACACTTGGGAATTTTGATAATTGCACTTGGACCCTCCCAAGGCTTTAAATTATACCATTAAGCTACACCAAACCTCAATTTATCAAAATTAATAACCGATCGCTACTCGAAAATACCGACCTCGTCCCTGCGCCTGCATGGGACCTTTATTCGACCCGAAAATACTTAAGGGTTACCTTACTCAGAAAATCGAACCACCCCTAGGGTCCCCTCAACTTCCAGGAGGTCCCCTCTGACTATTCGGTATTAGCACCCACTCGGGTTTATACAGAATTTATTTCAAAAATTATTCCCCGTCGGACCGCTTCCAGCGTCACTATCCTTATCTCGAGACGTTCACCAATCCCTTGCCCTCTGCCCTGGACATCCAAGTCCCGAGGCACTCCCAACACTCCAATTCGGGAGTTTTATTAATTAATTTATCGGGATTGACCCTTGGGCTTTCCGGACCACCCGAGGCCTGACAAAATAAATCCAAAAATTATTTATTTTCAATACCATGTAATACCGGGTATTACAGGGTGTATATTTATTTTCAATACCATGTAATACCATGTGAGACTTGAAGGAAAGATGTATTTTTGCCTAGTGTGAAGGGCATCTAGTTGGATAAATTTTTGAGGGTTTTTGGAGGCCAAATTTTGGAATTAGGAGCCATATATTTCAGAATTGAGATCTGGAGAGTTTGGAAAAAAAAAGCCGAAGAGTAGCAGGGGCCAGCAGCCGGCCGTGGGCGGCCAGGCGCGCCCAGGCGGGCGCGCGCGGGAGGCCGCGAGTTCGGGTGGGCGCCCGGGCGGCCGTGCCCGCGGGCAGGCGAGCGCGCGCGACCAGGCGCGCGGGCGAGCGCGCGGCATGCGCGGCCAGCCCGCGCGGCCAGCAGCCAGCGGGGCCCTGTTCGGGCCCCGGGTGTGCCAGCGGACCCCGCCGGCCAATTTTTTTTAAAAATTGAAAAAAGTTGGGAAATTTGGGCTATTTCTTAACTGATTTTGGGCCCTGGAGGAATTTTCAAAATAAAGGGATTTTTCGGGCATTCTTAGAGAAAATGCCGAAAATTTGAAAAATTGAAAATTTGAGTTTTTCCTCCAAAATTGGTGATCCATCAATGGAATGGTTTAAATGGTGATCTTTGGAGCCCGGTAAAATTCTTGGTCAGAAAGAATTAAATTCAAATGAGAAAATAATGATTGGGCGTCTTCGCGAGATTTCTTTTTAACCAAACGCGGTGTGGTTTAAAGCCCAATTCTGCTAGTAAATCCTGGGGTTTAAGGGAAGGGAAGGACGAGCCTAGTTCCCCCCTAGGGCGTTTCTTCTTGAAACATAGTCAGCCCTTTATCAAAGACCGGGCAGGTGGACAATTCGGGTAATTGTTCACGAGTAATACCCGTAAGTGGGAGCGGGGCGTTACATAATGAAGCATGTTCGATATGTTCATTTGAAACCTACATGAGCATTGCATGGTATTATAATTTGCACACCTATTATTTTGCATGGCGGCTATGTACCGCGAGTGAGAAAGGATATCCTAAAGAGCGCCTGACGCGGGAAAGGTGGCCATAGACCCGGTCGGCGATGCTCAAGTCAAATGAATGGCTAAATGATTTTTCTATGTATATGTATGCATGCATGTGAATGAAAGGCCTTGAGGGCCGATATGCTGCATGAAATGATGCATAAATTGCATAATGCCAATGACATGGAAATGATCATAATGATTGAGAAATGAAATGATGTATGAAATGCATAATGCCAATGGCATGGAAATGATCATAATGATTAAGAAATGAAATGATGCATAAAATGCATGATGACAATGGCATGGGAATGATAAAAATAATGGGATCTAATGGGAAACGTTACTCGTACTTGGGGAGTCGGGTCTATTCCATTTTGGGTTTATCCATGCCTTGACTCTATTGTCTTTATTTTTTGCAATATATATATACTTGCTGAGCCTTGTGGCTCACCTTGCTTATTCCTGTCATTCCAGGTAAAGGATAAGCTATTGCTAAGGGCGAGTCCAATGAGGCTAGAGCTCGGGTTTAGTTGTGTACAGAGATGTCCCAGCCTCAAGATCTATGGGTGTAATATTGAGGGCAGGAAATAGAGGGTTCAAATTGTTGTTAGAACCTTAGTGCCCTTTTATTTGAAAAATGTATGGGCGGTAAGCCCCAGATGATAATGTAAAGAGTGTGTAATATTTATTTTGAGCTCCTATTGATAGTGAGCAAATGTGAAGATGTTTTATTTTGGCTCTTGATGATTAGTGAGCAAGAGAAAAAAAAAAAGAAATAATATGGTGTTTATTTTGAGTTTATTGTTCTTGTATCCATTTTGTGACGACCTCCTTTCAGATTTCCTTTGCTAGCGGGATTATCTGGGAGAGGGCTGCTACACCACGAGTGAATAATCAACCAAAATTTTCACCCATCAAGCTAATATTGAAGAGATTGACTATATTTCAATAAGAAACGCTCTAGGTGGGGATTAGGCTTTATCATTCTCTTCGCTCCATTCGAGGAATCAGTCACAAAATAATTAAAGAAAATATAACAGAATGGAACCCGAAACCCGAGTGAGTTTCACCTTTCTTCAGCTCACCTCACAACAAGCCAAAGGTGACCCAGGCATAAAATAACACATCAAAAATCCATTGAGTATTGGAGATTTATGGGAAATTCCTTTTCGATCCTTACACAATCCGAAAACTTGGCTCCACTAAACTAAAGCCACTTACAACATGAAATCTCATAAGCATCTAATACATTATGTTGATTACAACCAACCAGATACCATCTAGTGTCCAACAATATATACATTCAACACACATGTATACATATAGGAATATATACATCATACAAAAATTGGGCAACAACACTCATCGCCACCTCATCCTTCCGACATCATCATTCATTGCATCTAGACTTGCAACATCTACAACATGAGGTAAAACCTCATGAGTCAAAATGACTCAATAAGGGTGCAAATGAATGTAAACAAGATAATATATGTGATGTAATGACAAGTATGCATGCATGATTGGTGAGGTATCTCCGCCCTCCGAACCCATCTATTTGAGGCAGTGACCTCCCATATTACCCCTAGCATGCATCTAGCCTCCCCATGGCTATAGGACTCCACTAGACCACTTATAGAACATGCATAACTAACAATTGCACATGACATGTATTCATCAATATTACTAGACATTCGCAAGGCCACCCTCATTTGGGGCCGTCATTTACCTAGTTCAAAGCCTCTTCTTCCAAGAGCGAGAATGCCAGCCTGAACTTCAAACTCTTCTAGGACCACCACCTCCTCAGTAGAACCTAGATGCAAACACACAGAAATTCAACTACATTAGAAATTAAACTAGGTCTCATGCTTTTTTCATACACCACAAAGACCACCCATCGGTAATTTCATAACAATCTCAACCAAGAGTATAATCCAACCAACACTTTACACATTTCATTATTCTAAATCATCTCGCATAATGCAAATAACTAAAACTAATTTCTAATTTACCTCAATCAATCTAAATGAGAAATATGGCAAAACGCCCACACTAGCGTTGCCTTATTGGTTGCAATCTTGCGCCCAAACCGCATTTCTAAGCCCCTGGCATGCTACTTGAGCCCTAAATTATATTCCAGAAATTTCTCCAATTTTTTGGAAATATTTTGACATTTTCCCCTATTTTTCTCTTTTTTTCTAGATTTTATTTTCTTTTTATTTTTCTTTTTCTCTTTTCTTCTTCCTCTTCCTCACACCCGCACAGCCACTCCTACGCACAGTTGATGCCGGCCACAACCACCTAGCTTCCACTGGCCACCATCGCCGCCAAGCTCGCTACAAAGCCACCATTTTCGACTGCCTCCACCATGAGCGTTTTAACCAACTGCCGATCGTTGTCGCTTTAGCTTCACCCAGCCACCATCGTCGACCAAGACTGCCTCCTACCATCGCTCATCCTGGCATCTAGCTGCAACCACGGCTCTAGAGCCACCAAGAGCCATTGATCGACCACCCTTTACAACGTCAAATAGCGATGGTCGTCCACCGTTTCTAGCCATCGTCTCTAGCCGCTGTCACCGGTCGGCTGCCACCAGCCACCCCACGATCAGCCAATTGCGATAGGCTCCAAGCTCTTTCTCTCGATCCTTTTTCTCTCTCTCCATTTTTGATTTTGGGCGCCTGCTCTCTACTTCTCTCTTATCTGATTTTAAATCTAATTTCTACTCTATTTCAATTTCATTTTGATTTCAATTTTGTTGTAGCATTCTTGGGCAGCAAGCTCACGATTATATATATATACATATCTACATATTACACATTAAATCCCCTAAATTCTCATTATTCCACTTGAGGAATTGCTTAATTGCAATTTAACCCTCCAAGGTCAATTAATATTGCAAGTCATCCTCAAATTCTTAAATTAATTACCATCAAGCCACTCAACATCTTGATTTCTCCAAAAATTAATAATTGGATTGATTTCATCCTTGTGCCCACACAGGACCTTTATTCCTTTCGAAAATGCTTCAACGTTGTCCCACTTACAGAATCAAACCATCCTTAAGTCCCTGCTAACTTCTCGGATGTCCCTTTCGAACATTCAGTTTAGGCCACAATTTGAACTTGCACAGAAATGATTCCCAATCTGATTGCTTTTAGTGTCATTAGCCTCGCCTCGAGACATTCGCTAATCTCATTCCCTCTTTCCTAAACATCTAAGTCCCAGGGCATTCATTGTCATCGATTCGGCAATTTATTAATTCATTTCTCGAAACCAACTTTTGGGCTCTCCAAATCACTCAAGGTCCTTTAAAAATAACTATAAATCATATATTTTCCAACATCATGTAATATCGGGTATTACACCTACTGGTTTTGTATTGGCTTCTTGACTAGTCATAATTTGAGGCTTAGAAGACACCTCTTATAGTTCTACTTTCTTTTCGATGCCTCCCTCCTGAAGAAACTCTTTCTCCAAGAATATGGAATCCCTATTGACCAACACTCTTTGATTACTAGGAAAGTATAAATAGTATCCCTTACAATGAAGGGGATACCCTACAAATCTACATTTGATAGATCTAGACTCTAGCTTATCTATCTTGAGCTTCTTGTTGAAAGTGGGACAACCCTAGATCTTAACATGCTTAAGACTAGGTAGTCTCCCATACCATATCTCATATGGTGTACTCTCGACAGTCTTACTTGGAGCCTTATTAAGGAGATAAATGGTGGTGCATAAATCATAGCCCCACAATGATAATGATAGATCGACAAAGGTGATCATTACCATGTCCAACAAGTTACGATTTCTTCTCTTGAAAACACCATTCAGTTGTGGAGTAGTGGGAGGAGATAACTGGGATATAATGTCATTGTCATTGAGGTAGTCATTGAATTCCATACTCAAGTATTTACCACCTCGATCAAATCAAAGTATTTTAATACTCTTTCTGATCTAGTTCTCTACTTCAGCCTTAAACTTTTTGAACTTTTAAAAAGTTTCAGACTTGTACTTCATCAAGTACACATTAACATATCGTTACAAGTCATCTGTAAAGGTTATGAAGTAGTGATAACCACCTCTTGCCATTACAGAGAATGATCCAAAAACATTTGTGTGGATTAACCATAACAACTCACTAGCTCTCCCACTTTGTCCAACAAAGAGCAACTTGGCCATTTTCCTAAGGAGATAGGATTCACAAGTTGACCCTAGTTTTGAACCTATTGGATCAATCAATCCTCTTTTGGATAATTCGTTTATCTTTCTCTCATTAATATGGCCTAGTCTATGATGTCATAAGTGTTTGAGGTTAACACCATCACTACGAGAACGCTTCCCGCTGCTAGTAGATGCAACATTTACATCCCTCTATCTAACACTTTCATGCAACTCTAATATATAAAGACCATTCACCATAATGCCCATGCCAACAATCTCATTGCCATAATGAATAGGACATGCATTGCTAGAAAAAGATAGTTCATAACCATTCATAACAAGTCTAGGAATGGATACTACATTCCTAAAAGCATTCGGTAAAAATAAACAGTCTTTAAGAGTTATTACATGCCCAATATGAAGAGTTATAATAGTTGTCCCTATAGCTAATGGCTCTACAAGAGTTCCATTTTCCACTCGGAGGATAACTTTTTGCTTCCCAAATAGCCTACTCTCCTCTAGGTCCTGCATCCAAACATAAATATGAGAAGTTGCACTTGAATCAAGAATCCATAAGATGGGAGAATGACCAATCGCATTAATCATCTTAATAACATAAAAGGAAGATATACCTAAACTTTGGTTCTCCAAGCGCTTAACCTTCAAGCTGGAGAGATAAACCGGGTAATTCCTCTTCCAATACTTGTTTTGCTGGAAATAGAAAGACTTTCCCTTTGCCCCCTTCTCTTTGTGCTTGTTCTTAGAAATATCCCTCTTCGGCTTGAGCTTCTTCTTCTCATTGGAAGAACTCTTTTTTCTTTTAGAAGTCTTTGATGATGAAGCTATAGCAAGAACTTCTTCTTGCTTCTTGCCCTTTATTTGGGCCTGGTAGTCGTTAACATATTTAACAACTCAGGAGCGGGCATTCAAGCTTGTCCATATTGAAGTTGAGTATGAATAGGGCAAATGATTTCAAGAGAGATGGAGGATCAGGTCAACATGTAGCTCGACGTTTATATAGAATTCCAGTACTTCTAACTGACCAATCAAATTGGTCTTCTTCAGTATGTGGTCTCCCACATCAATGCCTTCTGCCATCTTGGCTTTGAATAGTTGTTTACATGTCTCATATCTAACTATTAGATTATGCTCTCCATAAAGCTCCTGCAGTTTCAAAATCATGTTAGTTACGTTAGTTATATGCAACATGCTGATGCTGGAGCTCGTTACACATGGAGGCTAAAATATATGTCCTCGCCCTTAGATCTTGATCCCTTATCACTTCCCATGTTGCTTGCTCCTCCTCACTTGACCCATTAGGAAGAGTCTCAGGGACATGCCTTTCCAAAACATCTTGAATTTTCTCCAAACTTAAAACAAGTTTTAAGTTGCGAAACCAATCTTTGAAATTCAGTCCAGTTAACATGTTTTTGTCCAAAATTTGGGAAATCGGGTTTAATTTTGCCATTTTGGAAAAACTTCGTAAATAAATAAATGATTGTTAGTTTGATTTAATTTTGCATATCCATTTAGTTTCGGTCTCAAACCAAATGGTACCTCCAACTCATTTTCTTTCAAATCCCACACTTCCCAAAATGGAAAATGCAAATCCCCAAAGGGACTCATGGTGGGTGATTGAATTCTCTCCTACATGAGTACCCCGTAATGCTACGGTGATTTCTTAGGATACCCACATATTTAAGCATACAATTCTTGCCTATCACATCTCATGTGAGGTTCGATCGGCTACCCCCATACCATCCGTCTGCAACACTATGGTGGTTTCTAGGATGATGATATGGTTAGATATGAACCATTGCCTCAACCAATGATCCACTTGAGCATCTATGACCCCAACACTATGGCGGTTTCTAGGCTATATCTGTGTGGGTACACTGACAACATCACATGCTTAGATAGGCATCGATCTCATCTCATGAAATGCACCCTCCCACCTATTGGCAACCAGAGTGCATCCAATTGAGTTGATGATCACCTACGATGATGGAGGGCCTAGATAAATCTTATTTACCGTATCTAATATTTGTTCGCACATGATTTCGGTATTTATTTAAATGTTTCACTTTGCACATACATTTAAGTTTTCCCATTGTGTATCTCATACATAACCAACTCATGCATTCAAAATAAATTCACAATTTATTTCGGAGGTTTCACTTTGCACATGTGTTGTTGTAAAAAATACAATAATTAGAATTTGTGAGGTAGGAATGCTGGAGCAGCAGTAGAGCGAGGTGAACAACTGGCATGTGTTTACTTGTGGAAGTGTGCTTCAGGTAGCTCTGGTCTCCAATTATCTGGCCGAGGTTTGGAGTAAGCCCTCAGGGGTATTTTTGGTAGTAGATTAATCCTTCAAGAAGTAGCCTCATATATGTTCAAGGTATAACTGCGCTCACAAGAACAAGTTAGAAGGCACACGGGAATTCCTCACCCACGTATGCCCTCTGATACTTAAGTTAGTATGTGCAGGAGAATAATTATCCAAGGGAATTCATAGAGGTTCTGCTAGGTGCGCAATAAATGAACAAATGATGCAATAACTAAATATAAAAGAGGTGAAAGTTTAGGAAGATAGCTATGGGGCAAGCAGCGTAGTTCAAAAATTTTGAACCTTACTCTAATTTCGACGATTGGATCAACATCGAAATTATAACATTCACATACAAAATAAAATAAATCTACCATTTAGATTTTTCGAGTCATTTGTGGATTTGAGCCGTCCAAGCACTCGACCTCTAACTTGTGATATGTGGCACGCGTCCTTTGGCGAGGAGAGAGGAATATGAGTGCTAACTTTTTCTCCTATTGTGGCTTGTGTATGGATGAAAAAAGAATGATCTTTCAACTCTTGAAAACCATAAATAAAAGCTTAATTTGGGCAACCCTTAAAGGGGTATTTATAGAGAAGCCTCCTAGGCTTTCTTAAACCCTAATAGATTGGGCCAGTCCATTTATCCTAGTTCAACTAGGAACTTAATTAAATTGATTTATTCTAGTCCAACTAGAAGTTTAATTAAATAGCCCAAATCCAATTATAAGTTTAAATAAAATATTTGGCCCAAATCTAATTCAAGCTCAAATATAATATTTAATTTAATATTTAGCCCAAATATTAATTTAATATTTTACCCAAATACTTTATTTAGCACAAGTATTAATTCAAGCCCAAATTATTAAATTAGAAACTTCTTTCTAATTTAATCAATTGTCATTTTAGGAAATTCTTTCCTTTATGATGACCCTTCGTCATATCGACGTCATTACGTCTATTTATTATTTTTTCGTGAGAACCTACGACGACTCAACTTCTTGCCGAAGTGTTCCACTTAACCATACGTTTGCTCTCTTAGTTTAAGCCAGGGACCGTACCTTTTGCGTATGACTCATTAGGCTTCTGAATATGTTAGCAATGTGTTAGTATGAACACATAAGACAAGATTAGTCTCTAGCAAGGCGTCATGCCTACCCAATTATTCAGAAGGATTTATAATCCGCAAACAACCTTTCACGAGCATGGTTATCACGTAATTTGATCCTCTTGTTAATGTATCTTCTGTGATCTCAAGTCTGGCGATTTGTTGCTTGATTAGGATCACATGAGTTTTTCTTCGGTCTTCCGGATATCCTCACTTAATAAAAAGTGAATTAATAACTCTTTATTGATCTCTTTCACCATGTCGATGGATTTAAAGTGAATATCCACCGAAGGCACCTTAGATACATCATCCTCTATCAAGGGATAGATGAGTCTTATCTTGGTTATACACCCTGTAACGCCCCACTTTTCCAAATACATAATGATGCAAAATATAAGCTAATATCACCGCGGGCATTATGGAAACCCTTATCAACGGAAGCGTTGGATCGAACCTGAAAGCTTAATCAAAGCTAAATAAATGGGTTTCCACTAGATTTCCTTTACAAGAGTAATAAATGCACATGGCTTCCAATACGCCAAAAACACAACACACCATTATAGGTACAGTTGTAGGACACCCACATACACACGCCTCTTACAACCTTGAGTACCCTAACTGCTATTCACAATACATTACTTAGGTTACACGGGTACATAATGAAACCAAGATCCCAAAGCTAGCGAAGCTTCGCCTCCTTGCCCACGCTTTGACCTGGAACCTGAAATACTTGATACTTCTGAAAAAGCTGGGACGTTGAATGTCCTAGCGGTATGAAACACCCGATTTAGATAATAACATCTAAGTGAGTGACTCAGAAAATGAGAGTACATGCGTGCAAATGCAATAATGCCATTATGAAATCCACCCCTGTGGTAGCAATGCCAGGGTGTTGCAATCACCCCCGCGGTCATCGTAGTCACCCCTGGCTCACTGTAAGAGCACGAGTTCTTCCATGATGGTCCAACAACTAGCCACAGTCACTAACACAAACATGATATATGACAAAGTAGAAGGAATATGCACAGCCAAGGGAAAATATGACATGTAAGCCACGAAGACATGATATGCAAGCCAACATCCACACACAAGTGAAGCAACAAATGCTCAAAATGCCACAAAACATGCAAGAATCACTTACCTTGATCGGTTACCTTAGGAAGCACGGTTTACAATGAATGAAATGGGTTTTCTCGTAGTTTTTCTTACTGCTTGACCCAAAAATTCTGTCAAGGATTATTCTCCCTCGACTTTCTCCCTTCTTTTCGACAATTTTTCCTCTCTCAAACTCCCTTCCTTTTCCTCCTTACTTGGTGCCCAAAATGAATAACCCCAAAGCCCTTATTTATAAGAAACTTTGGCGAACCAAATCCTGCCACGTGTCGCGTCATCATTTCATCCATGAGCATCCAATTAAAATATGCCATGTGTCCCTAAAGATTTGTGCATTTTCATGCCCTTACGACAAGTCTCCCTTGAGATATGAGACATCACATGTTTAATTTGATTTTCAAGATTCCCCATCATTACATCCCACATGGTTAATTCATTTTTCTACATTTCCCATCATTACAACTGATAAGTGTCTTTTATACTGATAAGTGTCTTTTGACTATGCACGACTCTAATGACCCAAAAACCACTATATAAAGACTTATTCTTAAGGGTTTTGGGAGTTTTTGGGCATGGAAGAGAAGCAGACGAAAGATTGAAGACACTCGGGTTGTATTTTTCTTTTCCTTTTCAATTCTTTACTATGGATTCCAAGTCTTTTCTTTTTCTTTTGATTGCAAGAATGCATTGCTAAGTGTTTCTAACTAGGGTGAATGATGAAACCTCGACTTCTAATGGTTTGATTTAAAGTTATTCGGTTTGCTATTTTCTTATCCATTCAGGTTGATTGTTTGCTATGTGCATAAGGTTGTTTTGATGCTTGATCACCATTAAAACATGTTTGTGATTTGTATTGTTTTCAAGAGATTCAATATGGATTAGACATGGTAGCTAACAACATAGGGTCCTATAATAGATAGAGATACCGTTATGCCCTATGAAATCTTTTTGTGATGATCTTCGTGATTGAATGCATGTTTATATGTTCGAAGGTTAATTAAAGATAGTTAATCTCAAATATATACATAAAACTAAATGACTATCGAGAGAGGCTTTTGGTTGTAATTGAATTATCGATTTTCAACCTAAGATAAGGAATAGCAAGACCCGAGTAATGAATAGTTGAATCATAGAAGGCCGACGGTGGATTCACAAACCCTAGTGCCTTAACTTTGAGAGTTTTTGAATCAAAGAAATTGTTTTGTTCGCATCTTTTATTCGTAAATTAGTTTTCATTGTAATTAAAGTCATTTTTAATGTGTGTGTTAGGTTAAGGTTAGATCAATTAGAGTAACCGTCAAAAGTTAGTCCTCGTGGGTACAACACTCTATTCATCACTGTATTACTTGTCACGATCCGTCCACTTGCGGGATAGAATAGGTAGGACAAGTTTTTGGCGCCATTGCCGGGGACTAACTATTTTGATTATTGCTTTGATTGATATTAACTTTAACTATCAAATTTTGTTTTCATTATTTTTCTAGGCTAAGCTATTTCAATTTGTGTGTGTGCAGGGATTGAGATAGTGCATGAGTCATTCAGAACGTTCGGATATTTGTGAGTTTGATCCTGAGATAGAAAGAACGTTTCATCAAAAGTGTCATGAACAAAGAGCAAGGAGGGAAAAGCAACTAAGTAACATGGGTGACAACGCAAACCAACTTGTTCCAATGGCGCAACCCATTGAAGTTAATGAAAGAGACATTCTGATGAGGGACTTCATGATGCCCCCAATGATTGAGAACCGGTCAAGTATAATTTATCCTCCTTACGGGCATGAAAACTTCTAGTTGAGGCTAGACGTGATCAATCTCTTTGCCAACAACATACCTTCTTATGGAATAAGCGAAGAGAATCCACACTATCACTTGTCTCGATTTTTGGAATATTGTGGGAATTTTAAGTATCAAGGAATTAATGAAGAGGCACTCAAGATGCGTCTTTTCCCTCACACTCTAAAGGATAGGGCTCGAGAGTGGTTAGACTCATTACCACCGGGTAGTATTACTATATGGACAGATTTGGTACAAAAATTCACACTCAAATACTTCCCACCGACCAAGATTACCAAGTTTAAGCATGAGATTTCAACTTTTCAGCAAATTGAGTCTGAAAACTTTCATGAAGCATAGGAGAGGTTCAAGGAGTTATTGAGAAAATGTCCGAGTCATGGCTTTCCACTACTAGGTCAAAATCATTTTTTCTATGTTGGACTCACTCCTCAAAGTCGCTCTGCAGCTGATTTCACAGCAGGAGGATCTATCTGAAATAAATCAGCCTGGGAGCTTCATGACCTTTTTGAGACAATGAGTGAGCAGTTAGTTATGTGGCCAGATAGAAGCTCACATAAAAGAGTAGCTGGAGTGCATGAAGTGGATGTAAACAAGTTGATGTTGGCCAAGATTGATGCACTATCAAAGCAGATGGAAGCTTTAAAGTACTCTTCTAATGTTAATATGGTGCAAGGATCACTCCCCGTATGTGAAACTTGTGGAGCAACTCATCCATCGTCTGAATGCCCGCTGCTCATAAATCCACCATTCACGGAGCAAGCTGCCTATGCTCAGAACTTCCAACGTCAGCAAAATTTTCCAAGGCAGCAAAATAACCCTCCCCCCAAACATCAAATAACCCATTCTCACAAACATACAATATGGGTTGGAGGAATCATCCTAATTTCTCTTATGGCAATACTCAGAACATCCAAAATCCACCAAGATAAGGGCGACCACAAGGGGAAAAATGAGGATGGGAAGAAGCGATTTCAAAGCTTCAAGAACGAAGTGACTGGACTGATGCAACTATTAAGAATATTGAGAATCAAATTGGGCAGCTAGCAAAAATCCTAATAGAGAGACAACCGAGCACTTGGCCTAGCAACACCGAGGTCAACCCAAAGGAGCAAGTAAATGCAATCACAACAAGGAGTAGGGTACAGCTCCCAGAAATTCATGTGAAGAGGCCCGGAGTTGTGAAAGAGACTACAAAAGTTCAAGAGACAGCAGCTAAATCAAATGAGTCCAAAGCTCCAAATAATCAAGAAGAACTAGAAGTTTCAGCCAAACAAGGGCTCCAAGAGAAGGTGATGCCACCTCTAGTCAGGCCATATGTCCCTCCGATTCCATTCCCTCAAAGGTTGCGTAAGCACAAACTGGATAAGCAATTTGAGAAGTTCCTCGAGGTATTCAAGAAACTTCATATTAATATACCATTTACGGATGCCTTACCCCAAAAGCCCAGCTATACAATGTTCATGAAGGAGATCCTTTCGAATAAGAGAAGGTTGGATGAGCACGAGACCGTCATGTTGACGGAAGAGAGTAATGCTATATTGCAAAATAAGCTACCACCAAAATTGAAGGATCCAGGGAGTTTCACTATCCCTTGTACTATTGGTAGTTTATATTTTGAACAAGCCTTATGTGATTTGGGAGCTAGTATTAATTTAATGCCTTACTCTATTTTTAGGGAACTTGGGCTAGGAGAAGCAAAGCCTATAAGGATGTCATTGCAATTGGAGGATAGATCGGTGAAACATCCACGCGGAATTATCAAAGACATCTTGGTGAAAGTGGATAAATTTATATTTCCTGTTGATTTTGTCATCTTGGATATGGGAGAAGATAGGGATGTTCCACTCATATTGGGGCGACCTTTCTTAGCCACATGACGAGCCCTCATTGATGTGTAGAAGGGACAATTAATGCTAAGGCTGAATGAGGAGCAAATCACTTTCAATGTGTTTAAGGCACTCAAGCTACCCAGCTCATCAGATTCGTGCTTCAGGATAGATATTATGGACAGAGAAGTAAAGGAATTCTTCAAATTGGAGCATCTAGCAGATCCTTGGGAGGCATGCATCATGCACTCACAAGATGAAAATTCAGTTTCAGCTACCATGAAAGAATGTGTGCAGTATTTGCAGGGTTCAGAACCCATGAGAAGAGGAAGACAATACATGGAATTGGGTATCAGCCCTTCTCGGCCACTCCCTTCAATTCAACAAGCACCAAAACTTGAGTTGAAGCAACTGCCCTCACATCTTCGTTATGCTTATTTGGGGGAATCTTCCACTCTTCCGGTTGTCATTGCCAATTCTATAAATAAAGATGAGGAAGATAAATTACTTCGGGTGCTTCAGGAATACAAGTCAACTATTGGATGGACTATAGCAGATATCAAAGGCATTAGTCCCTCCCTTTGCATGCACAAGATCCTCATGGAAGAAACTTATAAGCCGGTAGTGCAACATCAACGTCGACTAAACCCCCATCTTCAAGATGTGGTCAGAGCTGAGGTATTGAAATTACTTGATGCTAGGATTATTTATTCCATATCAGATAGTGCATGGGTTAGTCCTGTTCAGGTTAAGCCAAAAAAGGGAGGAATCACAGTGGAAAAGAATGAACATAATGAGCTTATTCCAGTCCGACCAACTACAGGGTGGAAAGTTTGCATAGATTATCGCAAGTTGAATGACGCCACCCGAAATGATCACTTTCCCCTTCCATTCATTGATCAAATGTTGGAGCGTCTAGCAGGTCATTCCCACTATTGTTTCCTTGATGGCTACTCGGGATTCAATCAAATTCCAATAGCCCCGGAAGATCAAGAGAAAACAACATTCACTTGTCCATATGGCACATTTTCATACCGACGGATGTCGTTCAGCCTATGTAATGCACCTGCTACATTTCAACGCTGCATGATGTCGATCTTTTCAGATATGGTGGAAAGATTTATTGAGGTATTCATGGATGATTTCTCAGTTTTTGGTTCATCATTTGACGAGTGTTTAAAGAACTTAACACTTGTTCTAAGGCGCTGTGAAGAAACAAACCTCGTGCTGAACTAGGAGAAGTGTCACTTTATGGTCCAAGAAGGAATTGTGTTAGGAATTGAGGTATTTGTTTGCAAAGAAAGATGCCAAGCCAAGGCTGCTCAGATGGATATTGTTGCTTCAAGAGTTTGATCTGGAGATAAGGGATAAGAAAGGTTGTGAAAATGTGGTAGCTGACCATCTTTCTAGAATAGAAAACTTCATGCAAACAGCAACTGAGGACCTAAATGAAAAATTTCCTGATGAACAACTTCTTATGGTGGAAAGAAAGGCCAACGACATAGCGGCACCTTGGTTTGTTGATTATGTGAATTATCTTGCAAGCAATATTGTGCCCCCAGATTTTAACTACCAGCAGCGCAAAAAGTTCTTTTAGATCTCAAGTATTACTTTTGGGAGGATCCTATTCTGTATCGACGCGGTGCCGACCAAGTAATTTGGAGATGTGTTCCGGAAGAAGAAATGGAACTGATCCTAGAGCAATGTCATGCTTCACCATATGGTGGACATTTTGGGGCAACAAAGACAGCAGCAAAGGTCCTTCAATCTGGGTTCTATTGGCCTACTATTTTTAGAGATGCTCAAACATTGGTAAAGAAGTGTGACCGGTGCCAACAGATGGGAAACATATCAAGGAAGCAAGAGATGCCTCTTCATGGAATTCTTGAAGTTGAGTTATTTGATGTTTGGGACATTGATTTCATGGGCCCATTCCCACCATCATTTTCCAATGTTTATATTTTTGTAGTAGTAGATTACGTCTCCAAGTGGGTTGAGGTTGTTGCTTTATCCACTAATGATGGCCGAGCCGTGGTGAGTTTCCTCAAGAAAAATATTTTTACTCATTTTGGTACTCCTCGGGCCATAGTAAGTGATGGGGAAAAGCATTTTTGCAACCGATACTTCGACACTCTTTGTTAGTGTAGGTGCTCTAGACCTAATCAGATTGGGCATGTTGTACACTGACAATTGTAATCATGTTATTATTTGAATAAGGAGTTGTTCAAATTCACAAGAAGTCATTCTATTAGTTTCTTGTTATTATTGTAATAACCGAATGAAACTAGATAGAAGTCCATATGATGTATACTGTGATTAATCTATAAAGATGTGAGATGATCCATCACAGTTTCTAGACATCATTAAATGTCCCAAGTCGTAGCGATGTCAAGAATGGACATTGACAATTGCGGTAAGACTTGTATGTGTTATGTTTTTGCTATGTGATAGCAATGGGGGTCTCACACCCATAGGCATGGGGATGCCTAGACAAGTACATAGGTGACCAATGTTGGAGAACGTGTCACTGGACATGACTCGCCATGAGAATCCATTGTAGTTATATGTTGATGGAATTCTCATATGAGATGGGTGTAACTAATCCTTGGACCTGAGGTTGTCACAATCATCTCATAAGAAGACCGGTATGCTTTGACATTGTTTCGATGGGCCTACACAAAGGCTGCATGTGGGAGATCGTTGGGTATATCGTGAGGCTTATGGAGATGGGTGTATAACCAAGATGGGACTCGTCTATCCCTTGATAGAGGATGATGTATCTAAGGCGCCTTCAGTGGATATTCACTTTAAATCCATGGCCATGGTGAAGGAGATCAATAAGGAGTTATTGATTTACTTTCTAATTAAGTGAAGATATCCGGAAGACCGAAGAAAATTCATGTGATCGTTATCAAGCAACACATCGCCATACTTGAGATCACATAAGATACATTGACGAGAGGATCGAATTACACGGTAACCATGCTCGTGAAAGTTCATTTGGGGATTATGAATTCTTCTGAATAATTGGGTAGGCACGATGCCTTGCTAGAGGCCAATCTTATCTTATGTGTTCGTACCGACACATTGCCAATATATTCGGAAGCCTAATGAGTCATACGCAATAGGCACGGTCATTAGCTTAAACCAGGAGAGTGGACGTATGGTTAAGTGGGACACTTTGGCAAGAAGTTTTGTCGTCGTAGGTTCTCACGAAAAAAGAACAAATAGACGTAATGACGTTGATATGATGAGGGGTCGTCATAATGGAAAGAGTTTCCTAAAATGGCAATTAATTAAATTAGGAAGGAATTTCTAATTTAATAATTTTCTATTAGTTAGAGTGGCAAATAGGAAATAAAATATATTTGGGCTTAAGTTAATATTTGGACTAAATTGGATTTGGGCCAAATATTAAATTAAATATTATATTTGGACTAAATTGGATTTGGGCCAAATATTAAAATAAATATTATATTTGGACTAAATTAGATTTGGGCCAAATATTTAATATTATATTTGGACCAAATTAGATTTGGGCCAAATATTAAATAAAATATATTTGAGCTTGAATTAGATTTGGACCATAATATTTTATTTAACCTATAAAAGGATTGGGCCATTTAATTATATTTCTAGTTGGAATAGAATAAGCCCACTTAAGATTCTAATTAAATTAGAATTAATGGGCTAGCCCAATCCATTAGGGTTTTAGAAACCCTAGGATATTTCCTTATAAATATCCCTTTATGGGTTGCCCAAAATTAAAAGTGATTTTTGGTGTCGTTTTTCAAGAGTTGAAAAACGTATTGTCGTTCACTCTTCCCGTTTCTTTTTGGCATCGATTTGAAACGTGGGTGTTCTTTGACCGTCCATACACAAGCCGCGAAAAAGGAGAAAAAGTTAGCACTCCTATTCCACTCTCCTTGCCAACGGACGCGTGCCGCGTATCACGAGTTAGAGGCCGGACGCTTGGACGGCTCGAATCCGCGGACGACTCGATAATCTAAAGGTTAGATTTATTTTATCTGTATGTGAATGATTTGATTTCGACGTTGATCCAATCGCCGGGATCGGGGTAAGGTTCAAAATTTTTGAACTACGTTGCTTGCCCCGTAGCGATCTTGCTTTACTTTCACTCTTTTGGCCAAATATGGGGTGAAACATAAGGTTGCTACTCCCTATCATCCCCAAACAAGTGGGCAAGTGGAGGTTTCAAATCGAGAGATGAAGCGGATATTGGAGCTCACAGTGAATGCATCTTGTAAAGATTGGTCGAAAAAACGTGACGATGCACTATGGGCTTATCGCACTGCATTTAAGACGCCTATTGGGATGTCACCATATCGTCTTGTCTTTGGAAGAGCATGTCACTTACCAGTTGAGCTGGAGCATCGAGCCTATTAGGTAGTGCAAAAGCTAAATTTTGATTTAAAGAAGGCCGGAGAAAAAAGGTTATTGCAGCTAAATGAATTAGATGAATTTCGGTTGGAGGCATACGAAAATGCCAAGTTATACAAGGAGCGAACCAAAAAATGGCATGATCATCACATTCATTGGAAGTAATTTGAGGTGGGGCAAAAAGTGTTGTTATTCAACTCACGCCTCAAGTTATTTCCAGGCAAGTTGCGCTCAAGGTGGTCTAGGCCGTTCACTGTTGCCAAAGTTTATCCACATGGCGCTGTTGATGTCACTCACGACACCAAGGGTACTTTTAAGGTGAATGGACAGCGACTCAAGCCATATCTTGGGGAGGAATTTTCCAAGGAAAAGACATCCATCGAATTGCGCAATCCAGAATGAGCAGCCGCATAGTCAAGCTAATGACTCTAAACAAGCGCTTTTTGGGAGGCAACCCAACTTCCTATGCTTTCATCTTTATTTACTAATTGTTTATTTTATTTTCTTTATTTTTTGCATTTGTTTTAGAGTGTTGGGTACTAGGGTAAAGAATGCCTTAGTTAGGAGAGTTCAACATTTAGAGCCTAGGCTTTATCAAAGAAAAAAAATAATAAATACATGCAATGCAAAAAAAAAAAAAAATCAGAGGGGGGGGCAACTCGCGCCTTAGCCACGGCATGCATGCCGCGGCGACAGTGCGAGGCAGTAGCCTCTCTGCTGCTCGCGGGCGAGCTGCGGTATGTATACCGCGGCCAGCCCGGGCCACAGCGGCCTTGTTGTGGCTCGCGGGTGGGCCGCAACATGCATGCCTCGGCCGCACCGCAGTCCGGGTGGGCCTATTAAGGCTGACCCCCTTCATTTTAGTTCCCCCTCCTGTTTTTCCCTTCTCTTCTCCCTCTACAAACTTTCCTCACCCCTCTCTCTCCTAACACTCCCAGCTTGCTTCCTCCCCAGTTTTCCCTCAAGGCCCTCCTTTCTACTCTCTCCAACTTCAACATCAAAGGTATGTTTGGAATTATTTGAATATTTTTGTGCGATTTGTTCATCTCTTGTGGACATGGATGTTGAGTTGATTTGTGCATGGGAGAAAAGATGTTGTGGTTGGTGTTTTTGGTGGCTGTTCGGTGTGCTTTTATTTGGGGAATTTCAATATATCCTAAGCCCTATTTGCCTTCTTCTCTTTCAGCATGCCCACCAAGTGTTCGCTAAAATGCCCCAACCACACATTTCCACACATATTTTCACACACATTGCACTATGAATTGAGGGCATGGAATACGTTAAGTTTGGGGGGATATTGTGGGACCTTTGGCCTCTCCAAATTATTTATTTCTTACAAAATAAAAAAATAACTCAAAAAAAAAAAAAAACAAACAAGCAAAGCATTAATTGATTCTTTCTCTTATTCATTCTCATTTTTTATTTTGTGCTTCTAGGAATGAGCCCAAGCAAAGATGGCACCCAAAACTGAAGGATCATGAACGAGGAAACAAAGCATGCAATGGAAGCGTTTTAATATCAAAAAACGTTCCTCGTATTGATAAGAATCTAGGAGACTTACTTTTGCGGCGGATTACCGGACGGAATGGAGCGATGGGAGCTTCTTCGCGTTGTGGAGACGACGGCTATCCTGCTAGCCTTCGGCTCCGTCGCATCAGAACTCAAACGCACCCTTTCGATCTTCCGGAGTATGACTCGAACTCGTGGCCTCTCTTCGGTGAAGAAGAATGAAAAACGACTTGAATGAAAAAACAACCAAAGAGAGATATATATAGGGAGAACCCTAGGGTTAAAACCCTAGTGGGCCAAACCCTAATGGGCCAAGGTCTTTTAATTAATTTTCTAATTGGGTTAGCCCAATTAATTAATTAAAACCCTAATAAACTATTATTTTATTCTAGCCCAATGGACCATTCTGAATAAAATAATTCTCTCTCAATGTAATTCATCCAACAAGCCAAATGTATTAAAAAATACATGAGTTACATCGAGCTACCCCGGGGACCAAAAGACAAATTATTCACGGCTACTAAAATGACCAAAATATCCCTGCTACCTAGTAGCTATATTTTGTCATTCTAAGTGTTCCAACTATCACCATATGGTAACACTGACCCCACGAATAATTTTGCATATGCCATGTCTTTGACCTACTAGTGTAATGACGAAAATACCCCTCTGCGTAACACCCATCATTTAGAAAGGAATAATGTACTAACACCTTTCTAAATGACTTCTACCATCCTTAGATCACTAGTCCAATAATCCGTGACTACTCGAATGTACTTGCTTATCATTGGGAGCTACCCAGAAGCACACACTCTTAAGTCACGTTCCCAGGGCCCTGGATTATTCGATTATTCTTGGACAATCACAAGGGGGTGAATCACAGAAACTATCTTGTATTAGTCTGTCTTAGCTAATTAGAAACCATACTCCCAACTCAAAAGGATATCGATCTTTGATAGACCTCACCTACAATGAATCTAAGAATATAGCTCTAGGTTCACTAGACCACCAACTAATACTCAAGTATTAGAGTACTCGTCCACGTAGTAGCAGTGATAGACTAGCTCCATGATAATTAGTACTTTGTCATTAGCTTCTATCACAGGTCCACTCTACGCATTCCAAATGCGCTTGTACAATTAGAGTAAACGGACTGTTTACTGGCTAAGGCAAGCCATCCTCCATTAGGATCTATTGCACAATGATCTTATCATGATAGAATGCCCAGTTCTATCAAAAGATCAAGAGTAATATTTTCTTGCTTATTAAGTACCCATGATTCATGCCTAACTGTGAAGAACGACCCATCACATGAATCACTTACTTAATAGCATGGACACCTTTCCAACAATTAAATGCAAATAATATATGTGCCATAAACTGAATAAAAGAAACATCATTACCATAAATTAAACAAAACATGTCTTTAGGGCATACATTTCCAACAAAAACTCGCTACACTCCAGCCGCAAATAAGGGTAAAGCCATTGCAACGAGTTCCAACACTTCCAAACGACCACGAGCTGATCTTCCCTCATATCCAATCTACCTCACTACCAAAGCAGAAGAAAGGGCCTAAGTGATAAAGTCATGGCCTCTCCACAGAGAGCGAGAAGTTGACCTTGCTAGCATCAAGATCACCGGTGTTTCTGAAGTAATTCATGCCAGGCAGTGGAGCAAACTTTGTGCCATGCCTCACAAGATCTATCCCTCCGTGGTTCGAGAATTCCTTTCCAATTTCAATGATAACATCCTTGGCGGTGACGATGAAGATGAGGATACTCACGCTTTCCATACATATGTGCGAGGAGTGTGGGTACCATTCAGTCCTGACGTCATCCAGCACTTTTATCAAGTGCCCTCAGGGACAGATCTCACTGACATAGAAGACTGGAATCAAGTGGCTTGTTTTTGTTTTAATGAAGACGTTCCACCGGTGTGGCCTCGCCACAATGTGGTGCTCCATAATGAGCTAAACCTAAAGGCGAAGATGTTCCATTACATCCTATCTTCCAACATCGCTCCATCCTCACACATGACTGAGATATACCCTCCACGGATGCAGCTTCTTTATGCCTTGGCTACTGGCCATGATTTGAACTTTGGTGAGCGTATCTTCCAACAAATCGTTGCCCTCGCCTTGACCAAGGGTAATAAGAAGAGGATTTACTTTCCAATGCTCATCTCGGCATTGTGCAAGCACGCCAAAGTCCCTACATCCACATCTGAGCTCGACAAGACGAAGCCCGCACTGATCAATCTATATACTATCCGGCAATCACATACTTAGATTGCCCAATGCTAACATGTAGCTCGCATGCGAGACGCAGCAGCAGAGGCCGAGGAAGAAGATGAAGTCGAGCAGTACATGGAACCCGAAGCACCACCAGCAGTAAGACCACCACCCCGACGCCGACCTAGAAGAGTCAACTTCGACCCCACATTAGAGGCCATGCAAGCACAAATTCAAGACAATCAAGAGGAGCAAGATTGGCAATTTCACATGTTGCAAGCAGGCCTGGATGTTCTTAGAGCTGACCTTCGTACCCAGCACGAGGAGGTGAGATCCATGTTTGCCCAGTTGCTCTGGTCCCAGCCGCCGCCACCCCCCGAAGACCATTGATTTACTCCGACCATCACTACACCGATTCTTCTGCCCAGGTAACCTTCCTTCCTTTTTGATACTTTTCGAGCCCTTGGGATAATGGCTCATTTTAAGTTTGGGGGGAGGGTTTTGATGATCCAATCATGCATGATGTGTTCTCCTATCTAGTTGTATGGTTTTATTAAAATAATAATAATAATAATAAAATAAAAATTAAAAAAATAAAAATTCTTGTGTTATTGGGTAGACGTGCCATCAATGATGAAACTTATTTGGTACCATTTTGATGAAACGAGTAAAGATAGTGATGCTACTCATTTTGTTTTGTGATTCATTATCCATGTCAGACAAATGTTTGAGCACAAGTGTCAGGAGGTTAAATGCATAGGTTCCCATTTAAACTTTAGCCCTTAAACCAACTTTGTGAGTAACTCAATCATCAATCATTATGAAAAGAAAAGTTTGGGGAAGATTGAGCCATGATGGCAAATGTTGAGGAATGTGTTGACTCCGTGCTTTGTGTGGAATATGTTAGGCATACTAAGGGAAGCTAGGCAATGACCATAGGCTAGTGATCTAATCCCTATGTCACTATATCGTGCACCAATGTAAATTTGAGCCTGTATATATCTTATACCTTTCTTCGTAGCCTGAATGACTTGAGTGATTATGCCCATAGAGGTATCTTAAAACCTGGTGCCCTGGTGCGAACCCAAAAGGATTTGATCCTATGAACCCACAACCAATGCAAGATATACGCACCCCAAGAACGCTAAACACAGATTTGGATGATCCACACGAAACCCTTGGACACGAAAGAACAAGGACCCCGAATGTTGAAGACGCCACAAGGTTGATCAAGCCTTGATAAGTCGGTTAGTTCATAAAAGAACCCAAGAGAAGAGCACCTCTCAAATATGGAATTCCAGAAAAGTAAATCACTCATTCATTGATTGATTTTCAATTGTTGGGAGAGTACAATTTATAGAGAGAGTAAACACTTAGGAAAATACAAAAGACCATAATTACTAGCCTAGGAAATATTTAAATCTGATTTCCCACAAAATATTAAATCTCTAACTTAATTAGCCTAGAAACTCAAAGTATTAAAGATGCTTGAAAATATGAAAAGTCAGATTAGGTTTTCAAGATTAAATTTTCGTGCACCCATGTGGCTAAGATTTAAAACAACATGTGCAGCCCAAAATAATAAAGTACAAGCCCCAATGAGTCAGCCCAAGTGTCCATTATGGCCCAAGCTCTTCATTTAATAGTATTCTGGCTCAAAAGACTATCAACAGCTCCCTCTTCAGCCCATATAATGTTGATGACGTCTTGCTTGCTTTTTAGGTCAGAATCTTGATAACTTTGATTGGCCCACATATCTAGAACCAGCCCATTCAAAGCTTCTTTAAGTCTTTTAGCTCTTGCCCTTGTAATTGGCCCTACTGGAACATGCAATGGGTCACTTGAATGATTTGAGTCAGCTTGTTCTTCGTGATGATTCTCATCATGCCCCGTGGTCATCTAGCTTGGGAGTCATCGGCTGAAAGCTCGTTACAGGGGTCATTCATAAAGCTTAATGGAGTGAAGGCTTGCACATAAGATATCAAAAAAAAAAAAATCTCAATAATGGTGCCGATGTTTGTAACTCTTGGGGATTGAGAAAACTGGTGGGTTTGACTGTCTAGTGGATGTTAGCATGCCAAAGCATTCAAAATAAAAGAGATTCCTCACAAACCAAGACAACGCCATTTTTGGCTGAGTCCAACCAAACTTGAACAAGAAAGAAAAGAGTGATTGAGAGCACCTAGGAGCTGAATGAAAAGACCAAGTTTGGGGGTGGAGTGCATATTACGAGCGAGAAAGTGTACAGGACCATCAAGGGGTCGGGATACCAACAACCTTATGCATGATATTGTACCTGACAGGATTCGCACACACACACGTCAAAACATGGAATAAGTCTAAAAATAGTTGTGTAGCATTACTAGAAAACTCTGTGTGAATTATGAATGATACCAAAATCTGAGGCTACCTTGAAGGCTATCCAACTTGTAAGTGATTTTGAAATATTAGCTATTCTCTACTTGAGGGGTGATATATTTGAGTCAATAATTTTGCTCGGGACGATCAAGAGTCTAAGTTTGGGGGTATTTGATAAGTGTCTTTTATACACTTATTTTGGTCTATAAACTTAGCATTTATACATTCAATGAGCATGATTTCTACTTGATTTGGTTCTATATATGGTTATGTAGATGTGGAGCATGTGTTGAATACAACTTGGAGCAAAAAGAGTGATTTTGGTGCATGATGGGAGTGAAATAAAGCTTGGAGGCAAGGTCGGGTATCAATGCAAAAGAAAGAAAAAGATTATCAAGAGCCAAAAAGTGGAAGATGATAAAGCAAGAGGCTAAAGAAGAAGGCTAGCGGGCTTATAGCGGTATGCATACCGCTGTAGGACCGCTTTAAGGCTTAGTTTCTGGAGCTCACGGTCCTACAGCGGAATGCATACCGCTGTAGAACCGCTTTAGGAATTGCTATCTGGAGCTCATGGGTCTGCAGCAACAAGCATACCGCAGTAGGACCATAGTAGCGTTCTGAACTTCAAATTAAAGCTCGATTTCGGCCCATCTCCGTCCACATCAATGAAAAATGAGAGTTTTGACTATGCACGACTCTAATAACCCAAAAACCACTATATAAAGACTTATTCTTAAGGGTTTGGGGAGTTTTTGGGCATGGAAGAAAAGCGGACGAAAGATTGAAGACACTCGGGTTGTATTTTTCTTTTCCTTTTCAATTCTTTGCTATGGATTCCAAGTCTTTTCTTTTTCTTTTGATTGCAAGAATGCATTGCTAAGTGTTTCTAACTAGGGTGAATGATGAAACCTCGACTTCTAATGGTTTGATTTAAAGTTATTCGGTTTGTTATTTTCTTATCCATTCGGGTTGATTGTTTGCTATGTGCATAAGGTTGTTTTAATGCTTGATCACCATTAAAACATGTTTGTGATTTGTATTGTTTCGAGAGATTCAATATGGATTAGACATGGTAGGTAACAATGTAGGGTCCTATAATAGGTAGAGATACCGTTATGCCCTATGAAATCTTTTTGTGATGATCTCTGTGATTGAATGCATGTTTATATGTTCGAAGGTTAATTAGAGATAGTTAATCTCATATACATACATAGAACTGAATGACTATCGAGAGAGGCTTTTGGTTGTAATTGGATTATCGATTTTCAACCTAAGATAAGGAATAACAACAACTACATCCCACATGGTTAATTGCATTTTCCACATTTCTCATCATTACACTTCAAATCCTATCTCCAAGTGGCCAATGAATGCTTTCCACATGTCCTTAAGGATAAGGTTTGGAGACTTTTGCAAACTTGGAAGCTAAGTAAACTTTTCCTTAGCCAATCATGTAATGCCACCTCATAGGGTCATTATGAGCCATCATGTGACCTTATCTTATCTTCTAAGTGGTCAATGGTTGATTGCCATGTGTTATTGAAGATAAGGCTTCATCATTTCTCCCATGTGCATCCAACCCAAATGCATCACTCGTCTCTTAATTGAATTTAATAGAGTTTGGAATCCAAAGCTCCATTTGATTTGAATTTGAAATCCATGATACCTTGAAGAGATATTTTTAAGGTTTCAAGAACTACACCTTGGTCCAAACTTTTCGGGTAAGTTGCACTGAGGCCCTTGCAACTTGGTTCCCAGACTATTTTTAATTGCACTTTTTGGTCTTTGAAAAATGGATAAATTACACTTAGAACCCCAAGATTTTAGGTAAATTACACTTTTACTCGACTTCAATATTTACAATTTTGCCATTGGTTCAGAAATTGAACTTTTGCCTCAAGGCTTCTATAATCCCTTGAAATAACCTATTTCTCCAAGTATTAGAACCTAATAACCTCAGGTATTACATCATATTTGAGTTTGAAAATCTGGGATGTTACACATCCATCTCCATAAGCCTTATGATATGCCCAACGATAGCCCACGTGCAGCCTTGGTCTAGGCTTAACGAAATGATGTCAAAGCATAACCAATCTTTTTATGAGATGATCGTGACAACGTTAGATCCAAGGATTAGTTACATCCATCTCGTATGAGAATCCCATCAACATATAACCAAAATTAACTCTCACGGCGAGTCATGTCTAGTGACAGGTTCTCCAACATTGGTTACCTATGTACTTGTCTAGGCATCCCCATGCCTATGGGTGTGAGACCCCCATTGCTATCACATAGAAAAAACATAGCACATGCAAGTCTTACCACAATTGTCAATGTCCATCTTGATATTGCTACGACTTGGGACATTTAATGATGATTTCTAAAAACTGTGATGCATAATCTTACATCTTTATAGATTAATCACAGTATACATCATATGGACTTTTATCTAGTTTCATTCAATTTTTACAATAATAACAAAAAACTAATAGAATGACTTTTTATAAAATTAAATAACTCTTTATTCAATAATAAATATGATTACAAATGTCAGTGTACAATTTTTCCAATCTGATTGGGTCTAGAGCACCTGTACTAACAAGAGGTACCTTTCTCGACGAGAGAGGATCCATTTATAGTGCTTTTTACCATACATCAGGGATTAGCATGCATGTCGTAAGCATGAGGAATGTAGACCTTGGTCAAATTCGGATGGGCTTAAGAGCAATCTCCCTAGGAGGACTTAGTGGCTTAGAGAGTTCTCCGAGAGAAGGTAAGCCTTACAGCGAGCTGCATGAGCAGGTTCTTGTCCTCTAAGTGGCTTGCTTGATTGAAATCCCAGGATGACAAGGGACACTTCCAAGTATTGTTTATTATTCTAAATTTGGCATGATGTCTCCAAGATTACATCCAGATTGTGCAAGGAATGGATTAATTTCTCTTAGAGGAGTTATGGTGCTATTGGAAAGGGATATAACTTGATTAATTCCTCCTTTTTCACTTAGTTAATGACGTACTTATCAGATACTTGTTTAATTATGACATATTGTATAGTTGCTTAATTATGCCCATGCAACGTGCGTATGTTGTATGTAAAGTGCAGTTAGAAATTATATAAGACAAGCTAAGGGAACTTAAGGAATGTGTAGCCACCAATTGAGGATGTATATTATATTGGTATATGTATATTATATGTACATTTTGGTTGAATTGAAATTAGGAATTGGGAAGATGGTGGTAATATGCGTGATTGCAAAAGGGACATGTTCCTTTCTGACCAAAGGGAGCGGTCAGAGATGGGATCGCAACGGCAGGTAGTGAGCTCTAGCAACGGGTCCGTCCCGAGAGGGGACGACTAGCACCTGCAAGCACTTCGATACTCAAGTAAGTGAGGGAGTAAAGAAACGGTAGTGTATCAGCAAGTTAGAGGGCAAAACATACCTTGGCTCTATAAAAAGCTAGTTGATGTAGGAGGAGGAGACGTCCTCTGCATGTGTGCATCGTGCATCTGAAAGTGATGGGACTGAATATCCGGTGCCGATAGAGGTTCCCAGGTGGCATAATGGTGTCAACGGGACCCTCATTAATGTGGACGGCATCAACCATTAATGAGGATAGGATCTGAGGTGGGCGCGCAAATATCTAGTAAAAGATGTAATGATGTTACGGCAGGCTGGCGCAGGACAAGGATGGGTTGAGATTAGGCCATGAGGGATGGGCTGAGAGAGGGCCAAGAAGGATAGGCAGAGAGAGGGCCGTGAGGGATGGGCTGAGAAAGGGCCAAGAGGGATGGCCAGATTGGGCCCGGGAGGTGGACCGAGATTGGGCCCGAAAGGTCAGTCGAGATTGGACTCGGACAGTCCACAACCCCCCAAGTCAAATGCTCGAGAAACGAGCGTTTGAGCTAGCGAATAGAAGCTTAGGTAATTTGCTGCATACGCTAGTTTTGGAGAGTTGGATTGCCATCAAGATCTGGCCAAGGTGGACGGCTAAGCTGACGCATGGTCTTGTTTGAATAGATGTTGCTTTCTGAAGGTATCTGAAATCGACTTGGCCTCTATGGAAAAGTAATTTTCCTCATGCGTTGATCCATAAGGCATGTGGGCTTCGGGATTCAAGGCATTTTACCCGAGAGGTAGAGGTGTTATAGGTGACAACTGGTAATTCTTTGGATGTGTGATCGGTGATGACTCCATAGCAGTGGATTCACGAAAGATGGTTTTTGACCGTCGGATATGTCGTAAGCATTATTCAACAATCTTTACAAGGATCCCTTTTAGGCTAGGTTCTCCTCACTCTTTAGCAAAAAGAAGAAGTGTGTGTGGAGTTTGTTATATCATATTTTTTGGTATATGAGAAAATGTGCTTCATGTAAAACCTTTCTTAAAATGAAAAATCTTGTTTGTGAAACTCATTTCGAAATAAGCTTTCATATTTCAAAACATGCTTAAATGCTTAAATGCTTGAAAAAATCCAAGTTCATGTATGATGTTTCGAAACCAAGTTTCTATGTTTTGAAACATTGTTCTGTTATGTTTCTATATATGTTTCGAAATGCATTTTGTCTAGGTTTCAAGGTTTGCTAAATCTACTTATCATATTTAGAAACCTATTTGAGTTTAAGCAGTATGTTTCGAAACCTTTGATAGTATGTTTCAAAACCTATGTCTCTATTAGCAGAGCATTTAAATACTTTGAGTTGCATATGCTTTGAAAGAAGTTTTTGAAGTATGTTTTGAAACCTCTTCTCTATGTTTCGAAACATTTTACTATGTCAGCAGAATATTTGAAAATCTATCATGCTTTTGCTCTTTAAATCAAAAGTTTTTTTTTTTTTAAAAGTCTCTTTTGTCTTAATCTCCATACCTTGATGTTTTTAATCTCAAATGTTTTGTAAGTGGAGAATAAAACAAAATCATTTTGTTTTAAAAGATGTCTCCCACTCATTCTGTCTCTTGGTGCATATCCAGCTATAAAGCTTGTATGTTTCGAAACATGATATCTATATTTCAAAATCTCTGTGTAAAAATGTGTTGTTTCGAAACCTATAATGTATGTTTCGAAACTTACTTTATTATCTTGTCTCTAACGGTTATAATTAGCGAAAACTCTATCTCTTTGATATATATATATATATATCAGTTATTTGAAGACAAGAAGTACCTCTTACAAATATACACAAGTTTACACATTTACAAGAGATTTTTTCCATAAGCACAAACAAACAGAACTCTTTTAACAAGCTCTCAAAGAAGATCCTTTCAATCATTCCTTGGTGTGCATTGTGGTGTGAAGAGGAGAAGTAAACTGAAACCATCATCCTTTCAAGCTCTCCTCACTCCATACCAATAGCTTTGCAATAACTATTTGGTAAGGTATTTAAATACATTCAAATTGTAAGGTTGTAAAAGATTAGTGTTATTTATCTTGTTGTAAAGTTTAAGTTAAGCGCGTAAAAACTCATTGTGTAAGGTTTTAGGGTGAACCGTGGTTAAACCCTTGGTGTCGTTGATTGCTAGTGAAAGTGATTGTGTTTGCAAATCCTTCAAGTGGGTAAGCTTGAAGGTAGTGGACTAGGCGGGTGCCAAAACACTATAAATCTCGTGTGCACTTGATTTCTCAGTCTTAGTTGTTATTATCTTTGTTCGTGCTTTCAAAAGAATCGTTTTTCAAAAGATAAAGGAGTTTCAAAATTACCAAAACAGAGAGGAAGGTTTTGAAACATATCATAGTAGGTTTCGAAACATACTCATCTATATTTCGAAACATACTTACAAAAAGGTTTATTTCGAAACATACTTCCTCATGTTTCGAAACATAGTGTCCTACATGCTATAAGTTTTTTAATCTATCGAAAATATACCCAAATCCCAATTCAGCCCCCTCTTGGGATATACTTTCCAATATAAAAACTAACATTTGGTATTAGAGCACAAGGTCTCTAAGTGTTTTGTAGGTATAACCACCCAAGAGCAAAGATCCAAATGGCATTCGACATAGACTTCAAGTTGGAAGGACAAAATGCCTCAAGGCCACCTTACTTCGATGGTTTGAACTACATCTATTGGAAAACAAGAATGAGGTATTTCTTAATGCAAAATACTGAACTATATACATGTATATCTAGTACGGTTACATTACCGAAACCTCCTATGGACTTGGAATGAACAACAAAAACACACTAATGAAACAAATGCTAGAGTTGTCAACATATTACATTGTGCATTAAGTCCAGCTGAGTTTAATAGAATAATTTCATGTACTACAACAAAAGAAATTTGGGATCACTTAGAAGTAACACATGAAGGAACCAAGAAAGTGAAAAGTACTAAAATTGCAATTCTTACTAGTGAATCTATTAAGGAGATGTTCACAAGGTTTAATGACATTGTAACAAACTTGCAAGCTTTAGGAAAAACAATAACAACCGAAGAAAAGGTTCATAAGATCTTAGGAAGCCTAAGTTGGGAACCTAAAGTCACAACCATAGAAGAAGCTAGAGACACATTTACACTTACAATGGATGATTTATTAGGCTCACAATTAACTCATGAGATTAAGTTAAATAGAAAAGAATCAAATAAGCACAAAATGAAATCCTTAGCATTCAAGGCCAGAGAAGAAGATGAAAGTGAAACAAGTGATGAAGATGAAGATGAAGAATTGACTTTTCTCACAAAACGTTTTAACAAGTTTATGAGAAAAGGAAAATTTCCCAAGAGAAAACCATATGAAAACAAGAAATTTTCTAAAGATACTCCTTATGAATTAAAATGTTTTGAGTGTAAGAAACTAGGACATATCAAGGTAGATTTCCCTTAATACAAAAAGTTGAAAAAGATCAAGAATAAGAAATCATTAGCCACATTGAATGAAGAAGACTCCCTCTCTTCCGATTCAAGTCAACAAGAAGAAGCAACAAATTTTTTCCTTATGGCACGAGAAGAAAATGAGGTAACTTCATGTTCATCTAGTAGTAATTCTCTTTCATTTAGCTCTTTGCAAGATGAATACATTTTATTATTAGACACATATAACAAGGTCCTAGCCAAAAACAAAATTCTGAAAAATATCTCAATAATCAAAGAAAAAGAATGCAATGATCTTAAAATTGCTTATGATCACTTAGAGCAAATTATTGAAAAAAAGAATAAATAAAATACAAACTTAAAGATCAAATTTTTAGAATTAGAAAAGAGAAACAATGACTTATTAGATTCATTTGAAAAATTATTAGAAGGAAAGAAAAAGATAAAAAAGATTTTGGGAAATCAAAAACCGTTTGGAGATAAAAGAGGGATTGGATATACAAACGATGTACCATCTACTTCAACAACTAAGTTTGTTAAAGAAAAGGCTTTGAACATATCCCCACCATTTAGAAAATATGTTGCTTAACATAATCAAGGTCTCTATAGGAAAACAAGTCTAACTTGTCATTATTGTAACAAGAAAGGACACCATATCAAGCAATGTTTTTATAGAAAAAATGCTCATAGATTAAATTTGAATTGGATTCCAAAAGTTAATAGTGATGTGATTGCTAACTTTGATGGACCCAAGAAGATTTGGGTACCAAAAGTACCAATGTGATATGTTTCTTGTAGGTAAGCTTGGCATCCAAGGAAGGAAAGAAGAAGTGGTATCTTGATAGCGGATGCACCAAGCACATGATGGGAGACAAGGATCAATTCGTCTCTCTCACCTACAAAGAAGGAGGTAATGTTGTTTATGGAGACAACTTTAAAGGTAAAATCCTTGGCTATGACATAGTTGGTTTAAGTAGAACAAAAGTTGAAAATGTATGCCTAGTTGAAGGTTTAAAACACAACTTGCTAAGTATAAGCTAATTATGTGATAAAGGACATAGAGTCACTTTTAAATCTAGCAAATGTAAAGTTTATGATTTGAAGTCAAATGAACTTATTTTTTCTGGAAATAGATATGGAAATGTATATGTTATTTGGCTTGATGATGTTGTGTTTAAACATGAAAATTGCCTTATTGCATCAAATTCAAATTTGTCTTGGTTATGGCATAAGAAACTAGGACATGCAAGCATGAGCTTAATTGAAAAATTGGCTAGAAAACAACTAGTTAGAGGCTTACCCAATATAAACTTTAAAAAGGATCATGTATGTGATACGTGCATGAAAGGAAAACAAACTAGATTGTCATTTAAATCCATAAACTCAGTTATCACAACTAGATCTCTAGAGTTGTTTCACCTAGATTTGTTTGGCCCTATGAGAACTCAAAGTTTAGGAGGAAAGTCCTAAACCCTAGTTATAGTAGTTCGATTTCTCAAGGTTTACATGGGTGCTATTCTTAGGAAATAAAAGTGATGCTTTTAAAGCATTCTCTAGATTGTGTAAAAGACTTCAAAACGAACAAGAATTAAAAATAAAGCAAATAAGGAGTGATCCAACTTTCATTCGGAGATGCCTATTCTTTTCAGGGTAGACAGTTACAACAGGTCAGCTGAGCTGCCCTGGTCTACCAAAACCTTCTTTATCAAAAAATCCGTGACGACAACCGAAATTACCATGGGATCGTCAGGGTGCAGATCTACTCCTTCAAGATCTTTATCCATGAAGCAGATCGCAGGGTGTTGGGCCATTCTTCTTGGTTTCTTCTTAGTATTGTCTATTATCATGACGGCATGAGGGTATTGCCCTTGTGCCGAGCTTGGCACTCCGTTGGTAAAACCTTTAGAAATGGTGTTGACAACCCCAGTTATCCGATTGGCTGGTGGGTCGAAGCTGGAATGGGTGCCGGCAGTTATGCGGTGGTGGTTGTTGCTTAATCCTTGGCCATAGGCGTTTCCAGTTCGTGTCATGGTGCGATAACGGGGAGGTTGGTTTGAAAGGCTTTAGTGAACTTATGGAGTAGGTAAATTTTACTGGGCCCCACGGTGGGCGCCAGATGTTCCTTCTTGACCAAAAGAGGACCATTGGAGATGGGGTGCAGGCTCCGGCAACAGGTCTGTCCAGGGAGTGGCTAGCACCTACAAACACTCCAACGCTCGAGTGAGTAAGAGAGTAAGGAGAGATAGTGTATCAATAGGTCAGAGGTCAGAACACACCTTGGCTCTGAAGAAAGCTGGTTGATATAAGAGGAGGAGATGTCCTCCTGCATGCATGAGTCGTGCGTTTGCAGGTGATGAGACTGACTATCCAGCGTCGATGGAGGTTCCCAGGTGGTAGCATGGTGGTGACGGGACCCTCATTAATGTGGATGGGATCCGCCATTAATGAGGACAAGATCTGAGGCAGCCGCGCAGATATCTAGTGGCGATCACAATGATGCCGTGGCAGGCTGGCACTGGGCCAAGGCTGGATCCAGAGGGAGGGCCGAGATTGGGCTTGAGGAGAGAGCCGAGATTGGGTTTAAGGAGAGGGCCAAGATTGGGCCTTAAGGAAAAGGCCGAGATTGGGCCTTAAGGAGAGGGCCAACATTGGGCCCGAATGGTCCAATTGTAAGTAGAGTAATTTTATTATTTGTTGTATTCGGCACCCATCAAATTTTTAGTGCTATTGTTGGAGACTAGTTATCATTAAATTTGGTATAATTAAAAAAATAAAAAAATAAAAAAATAATTTATTTATTATTTTTATTAAAAAATTATATTAATATTAACTTTTAAAAAATATTTTATTATTATTATATTTTTATTTATTTTTTAATGAATTCTAAAAAAATATTATATTTTTTATTATTTATTTTGTTGATTTGTTATGGCTGTGTTATTGATGAAGTAGAATGTATGTGAGGAATGATTATGATATTATGTGGCCATGAAAAAAAAAAAGGGAGGGGTTCAGAGAAAGAAAAAAAAAGGGAAATATATATATATATATATAATATGTGTTAAAAAAAAAGAAAGAAAAAAAAAAAAAGAGGTGCAAAGTAGGGGTGTGCGTGGTGCGGTTTGGTCGGTTTGAACAATTTTCAGTAAGCCAAACCGCTAGTGCAGTTTTTCGACAAAACCAGACCACGATCTGGTTTGGTGCGGTTTACTACGGTTTGAAAATCTGATACAAGTGCCTTAAAACCACTAAAAATGCTACTTAAAAATGGTAAATTAAGGCACAAATATTGATAAATAAAGACAATCAAAGGTAAATAAATGGAAACAAAAAATAAAGACAAAAGAGTGTAATTCAACATACAACATTTTAACATTAAAAGCAGAAAATAACTTGTTTAGCAATGAATTATGCATTATGCAATTAAATTAATCTGTTTAGCAATGCAATTAACCTATTTAGAAAATAACCTATTTAGAGAAAAATAACTTGTTCAACATTGAAAGTAGAAAATAACTTGTTCAACATTTCAACATCCAACCTCGAACCTGTTATAAATAAACAAAATATGCCATAACATTGTTATAACTTATTCAACTATTTAGCAATAATTCTATCCAACATATTCAGCAATTTAACTAGTTTAACAATGAATTATAGTTGGCAACCACCAATCATAACTAAGTATTTAAAGTCCAAATGACAAAAATATGCCATGCAATCATATAACCATTCAAAATAAGATAAGTTACAATCCGATCAAAATACAAACTTAAAAGTTCAAAGTTCACAACACAACCACACATGCTCCAAGCCTCCAACTCCAACTTCATCATTAATCAATGTTTACAATATCTGTTGTCATAGTGGACTTATCTGTAATATTAAGAGAAACAATAAAGTTAGAAAAATAAAATGTTAAGAGTTAATACAAATAAAATAATAAACATGTTTGATGAGTAAATAAAAAATTATCAGATTCAACTGATTCATAAGTAGCATGTTCTTCTAATACTGAAGTCATATCTAATGGTAAAGACATCCCTCTCAACCAATTTTGGCAACAAATCAACGCTTCTACCATAGATGGACTCAATGAACTCCGAAAGCAATCAAGCACCCTACCTCCAGTGCTAAAAGCTGATTCAGAAGCAACTGTTGACACTTAGATGGCAAGAACATCTTGAGCAATCTCTGACAGGATATGGTACTTTGATGAAGTTACCTTCCACCAATTCAATATATCAAAAGTATTATTTCTTATATCCTCATTAGGCTCAGCTAGGTACCTATCAAGCTCATTTTTCATTTTAAAAGCATTATCTTCAATACATTCTTTCTCAAAATCAGATTTGAACATGTTAACTACATCATCCTCATCATAATCCACAACTGAAATCTTTTGTTCAGAACTTATCCCACCCTATTTATGTTCTCCTAATTATCCATTTGAGTTATTTGTTGCATAAAAATGCACTAACTTCCCTAGAGCGATCTTGATATAATCCATTACATTTTTAACTTCATCTTCAAAATAGAGCTTGCGTAAACAAAATGCCACATATTTCATCTTGTACCTAGGATCAAGCACAACCGCCACATAAAGAAGTATATTCTGTTTTTCAATGTTGCCCCAATACTTATCAAATTTTATCTTCATGCTAGAAGCCATATCTTTCAAGATTGATTCGTAAGATGAACTCCATTTGTCTAGTCTCCCAAGTACATTACAAATTTCATGAAAATAATTATTTGCAGTAACATTCAAAGAAGCACTAAACATGAGGGCAGTATCATAAAAAGTCTTCAAAAACTTACAGAACATTGCACAATTCTCCCAGTCTTTAGAATTTGGTGGCCCAATAGGCCTTTTCCCATTTCTATCCTCTTCACAAAAATATTGCAAATAAAGCAAATCCCCTTCTTCCAACAATTTAAACCTGTAAACAAATCTCAGTGCATGCTCTAACATTAAATAACTGGAGTTCCACCTTGTTGGCACATCCAAACACACAAGAGCCTTCTCTTCTTTACAAGTATTCTTGACACAACTTTTGAATCTTGCAAATCTTGAAGGAGAAGCTCTAACATATCTAACTGCGTTATGTATAGCCATAATAGAGAAGTCCAATTCCTTTAAGCCTTCACCCATTACCAAATTAAGAGTATGAGCCGAACACCTCATGTGTAAGAATTCTCCATCACAAACAGCACTCTTCCAAATTTGCAATCTTTTCTTCATGTGCCCAATAGCCCCATTGTTAGAAGTAGCATTGTCAACTGTGATTGTGAAAATCTTCTCAATACCCCATTATTTCAAACACGCCTCAATTGCTTTACCAAAATTCTTTTTTGCATTTTCCATTCAAAATCTATAAAATGAGTCGTAAGCACCATATAGTTGACATGTTGAATGGAAGTCCATGTATCAGTGGTAAGGGAGACTCTTTGTGAATTCTTAACAAAAAATGACTTCAAGTTCTTCTTCTCATCATTGTAAAGACTAATTATATCCCTAGCAACTGTAGTGCGTGAAGGAGGATCAAACTTAAGACATGCAACACCACAAAATAATCTAAAACCTTCTTACTCCACAAACCTAAATGGCAATTCATCAATGACAATCATTTTGGCACATACCATCTTAGAAGCTGCCTGACTAAATCCCACAACTAGAAGATTACTACCTTCAACACTTCCATCCTTATTGTCACTATTCTTTAGATAACGTAAAATCTTCTGATTCTTATCTTCTACTCTGTGAGGATTCTTCTTACATTGATTGTTTACATGGTTCTAAAGAGTACTTATCCCATTTTTTCTAGTATCACTTGCATAATTTTTACCACAATAGTTGCACACAACTCTAGGCTCAGAAGGGTCATCCTCATTTCTTATAAAATGATCTCAAACTTCAGATTGCAGCCTAGGTTTCTTTTTCATACCTTTGTCCTTAAACTTAGAAGGTAATGGAGGTTTAGAACCACTACCTTCATTGAGGTTTTTAATGGATGAATCATTGGTGCTACTATCTGTTTCCATCTGCTATTGAAGCAATAAAAAATTTGAAGCAAATTAGACTGTAGTACAAGTCTTGTAATACATCTAGATCCATGCACACTTAATTATGAAATTTGTTATGATTTTTATATATTACATCAAGAAAATAGAAAAACTATTTTTAAGTCTAATACTCATTCCAACTAGCGGCCAGTGGCCACACAAACAAACAACATAAGCTACTCCACACTTGGCTAAGACCCATTTTAGGCTGCAATTAGTCAATAGCCGAATCTCCTATCAACTTGAGAAGTGCTCACAACCTATTTTAGATCCAATAACAACAACAAACAAACAATAGACATTAATAAAAATACACACACCTACCTATTAGAGAATTGGTCTTCCCGTCGGTCCTCTCCTCTGCCTTGATTTGCCGCAGTCGGCGATGGAACCGTGGGCGTGGGCTGCTGACGATAATCCGAGGATGCGGAGAAAGAGAAAGTAGAAGAGAAGACGATGGATTTGTGATTATAGGGGCTGGGGTGCCGATCGATTAGGGTTGCGCAACTTGTGCTTGCGCAGGTGGGGGAGAAGGGGGTTGCCGATCGATTAGGGTTGCGAACTTGCGAGGGTGGGGGAGGGGGCAGCCGATTAGGGTTGCAACTTGCGAGGGTGGGGGAGGAGGCTACCGATTAGGGTTTCGCAGCTTGCGCTTACGCAGGTAGGGGAGAATGGGGCTGCCGATTAGGGTTGCACAGCTTGAGCGAGTGGGGGAGAAGGGAGCTGTCGATTGATTTGGATTTAGGGTTGTGAATGTGAGAGAAGGGGGAGAAGGGGACTGCTCGCTGCCGATTATTAGGTATTTATAATAATAATTTTTTATATACTTTTTATTATTTTCTTTGGTGGTTTGGTTCTTGCTGTATAAACCGTGAACTGCTCGGTTTGTACAGCCTTCAAACCGTTTTCGACAAAAAAAAAAAAAAATCGACCGGTTCAGTTCGGTCTGGCCGATTTCTACGGTGCACCGATTTTTTTGAACACCCCTAGTGCAAAGACATAATATTTGACATTCTAATTGAATAAAGAAAGGAATAAGGAAGAAATGAAGAGTGTTTAGTTATTCGTTGCGGTTGCGGTTTCTTAGGCTTTAACATTTTTTCCTTTTATATCCCACTATTACCTTAGCTAGGTTACAACCTTGTTAAAGACCATTTGATTTATGTATGACATGTGATATCGACAAAAACATTGAATGAACAAGTAAGTTTATGTTAATAATTGAGCATGAATTGAATCTTAGCAAATTTTTCCAACCTTTAAACACTTGAGTGAATTATGAGTGACGTGTGAGGATCTACCATACTTGTTGATTGCTTTTTGAATGAAAATATCTTGTTTGTTTTAGTTTGAATTTGTTGAGTGTTTTTAGTTCATGACATGTTATAGTATTTGATTCTTTGGGTTGTTTTTGATTATGATATGTGATATTTTTGGTGTTATTGGGGAATTAGTGTGGTTGTGTCATGTCTTGTAGTTTTGTCTGAGGACGTACAAAAACTAAGTGTGGGAGAATTTGATAAACTCATAATTTTATATTTTTATTCGCCTAACATTTAGTCTATTTAGCATGTTTTATGTTTTAAGATATTTATTTGTGATGATTTTTTATGTATAAGACATTAGTGAGAAATTTTAATAAATTATGTTTAAAAAAATAAAAAAAATAAATTAATAATTTGCATCTATATTGTTATACATATTTTTATCTAATTTTCTTTATCCTTATTTAATCTACTTAAAATATGTGCTTATAAGAATTTTATACTTTAAATATTTTTTATAGAAAAGACAAAAAAAAAATTATTGATGCTAAGATGATTTGAAAGCTACTATTGCAAATTGAAATGTGAAGGCTAAAAGGATGTGACTCGTTTATTATTAAATTAAAAAAAATTAATAGGTCATGCTTGATTTATATATAAATATATATAATATATATATATATATATTCAAGGTCCAAGAAGCAACGTGCAGGTGATTTATAATATAATATACATTTTGGAGGCCAACATATGTGCATACAATTATATATATATATATATGTGGTGGCCCATATATATATATATACATTATAACATAAAATAGCAAGGCTAATTGGCAGCGGAATTTGAAGGCCCAGGAAGCGCTCAATGCATAGCCAATTGAAGTGGGGCCCATGGAGAAATTGCAGATGGGCTCAGTGCATAGCCAATCAAATATATATATATATCTTTTACGAGAAGGAGAGAGAAGTGGCTGGGAAACGAAATTGGGGGACGCTGAGCAGGAGAAGGCACAGCGCATAGCAGCGGCGGAATTAAGGGAGAGGCACATCAAATCGGACGACAAGGGAAGATATGTTAGATTTTTGTATTTTTTATTTTATTATATTCAATTAAATTTTTTTAATCAATTTAAGAAATTTAAAATTAATTAGTAAAATTGTAAAATTTTGTTCTTAATTTTATTTATATTTCTATTCAAATATCTGCATCTCTTTATTTTACATGTTAATAATTATATGATTTTATTAATTAAAAAAGTCTATTAATTGATTTAATTGTCATTTATAGTCAAACTGAATTCATAATCCGTAATTGTTATAATGTTAAGTTGAAGTGATAATTAAGTAAAACAATTATGATCCCAGTTTTTGTTTTTTATTTAAGAGAAACATAAAATGAATTAAATAATATGGCACTTGTCGATTTTTATTCATTTTTAACTCCTTAGTTCGTAATATTATCAGTAAATTCATGAGAATTGCTTAATACCAATTGGTTTATTGATAAGTGTTCCCTCCTGACCAAAGGGGGGTAATTAGAGGCGGGGCACGGGTTTTGGCGATGGGTCCGTCATGAGAGGGGGCAGCTAGCACTTGTAAGCACTCTGACGGTCGAGTGAGTAGGAGAGTAAAATGAGGCAGTACTGTATTAATAGGCCAGAAATGATAACATACCTTGGCTTTGAAGAGAGCTAGTTGATATAGGAGGAAGAGATGTCCTCCTGCATGCATGAGACGTGCGCTTGTAGGTGATAGGACTGGTTATCCAGTGCCCGTGAAGGTTCCCAGGTGGTAGCATGGTGGCGATGAGACCCTTATTAATGTAGATGGGATCCGCCATTAATGAGGAGGGGATCTGAGACGGTTGTGTGGATATCCAATGAGAGTCGCAATAATGTCGTGGCAGGCTGGCACTAAGCCAAGGCTGGGTCCAGAAGGGAGATCAGATTGGGCCTAAGGAGAAGGCCGAGATTGGGCTTGAGAGAAGGGCCGAGATTGGGCCTGAGAAAGAGGTCTGAAGTCGGGCCCGGACGATCCACAACCCCCCAAGTCGGATGCTCGAGTAGCGAGTGTTTGAGCTAGAAGAAAGGAGCCCGAGCAACTTTTGCCGTGCATGGCAGTTTTGGAGAGTCGGCTTAAGTGGGACCGAGGCGAGTAAGCGGGGCAATATTCTTTACGCGCCGGCCTGCGCCACGCGTGGCCTCGAGATTCGAGGGCACTTTTCCTGGATGGTGAGGGTGCTATTTGGGTGGTAACTAGTGATCCCCTTGGATGCGTGACATGTGGCAGCTTGGGGATGGAAGATCTATGGGATGCATTGTGGGTATTCTTCAGCGATCTTTATAAGGATCCCTCTTTGGGCCACCATCTCCTTGTTTCCCTAGTAATAGAGAGAAAGGGACGATCGCAAGGATTTCGGCGAACATTCCAAGTGACAACTTAACCAATCGCCATTCGTGGTTGTGCATTTTATAGGGTGAATGGCTTCCGCATACGATAAGAAAGATATTAGAGAAGAGATGGACATACTTCGCAAGGAGGGAGGTAGAGCTGCGCCAAGCTCCGTTTCTGTAAGAAAGGTAGCCGGGAAGACTCCTACTACACCAGCACCCGTTGCTCCTCCTATGCAACTTGTCGCTGTGGTTACTGAGATCACGACTTCGAGTGCAAGCTCTGGGGAGCTCACAATTTCTAAGTAGCCTGCCCGGCATAGGAAACGTTAGAAGGGTCCTGATGGGGAGGCTCGATTACCCAATGGTTCACATCTCATTGAGAGTGACAGCTTGGCTTCATTTCAAGATCCTGAGTTTCAGAGCGACATTTTTATTGACGCCTATCTCAACCTGTTGTCAAATCAGAGAGGGTTACAAGGCACTGGGTCACTCGCTGCGTTTCATCAAATCGAGCACCAGGTGCTCCAACTTGCTGCTAACTATCGCCTGCTCGAGGTGAATATGGTGACTTGCCTCTCCGAGATGAAGGCGGGTCATGAAGAAAAGCGGCGCTGGGTTCAGGGGTTGATAAGCGAGGAGGTTAAGAAAGTTGTGGAAGTAGCTACCCTCGAGGGAAGGAGCGGGTTGATGAAGCTGGCCGCACGATTGGTGTTCTTCATCTAGACTTGGAGGCTTCCGAGGCTGATTTGAAGAAGTGGGAGGCGAAGGTGGCATTAGCCAAATCTAAGGTGACAGTAATGGGGGCGAAAGCAAGGGCCGAGGTGGCATTAGCCAAATCTAAGGTGACAGTAATGGGGGCGAAAGCGAGGGCCGAGGTGGCCGCTGCCCAGTTCGAAATAGTGAAGCCGAAGACGGAAGTGAGGGGGTTAAAAAAGGATGGGTTTGTCTGACATACGAGCTGCTTTCCTGGAGTTGGATCTCTCAAGTGTTAGGCCTCTCGAGAGGGGTCGGGCCGAGCCGTAGTTTTGTATGGTAGTGTAGGTTTTTGGTGTTTACCTTGTAACTTGTTGAACGTTTCTTGGTTAATAGCAAATCACGTTTCTTCTCTTCTATGAATGATTTGTTCTTGTCGTTCTTTCTTGTGTGCCTTGCTCGGCCCTTGCGGCTTTGATGTCTTGGTTAGCTTATCGTGACCATGGTCTTGGTTCGTGGGATGGGTCTGGGTTGCCACTCCCTCAAGGGCTTGGCGCCCAAAGCATGTCCTTTCGGTTTTGGCCACCTTGTTTAATTGCGCAGGGCCCTATGGGCTTCGGGAAACAAGACGCCTATTCGAGGGTGTAAGGCGCTGTTTGAGGATACGAAAAGGGGTTCGCCATCCCAGGCAGGGCAGGTTTGTCAGAATGCTCATTGCGGGGCATGTGGCGGGGTTTCGTTGGCTATTGGTTACCTGTTTGGTGTCTCTTGTGACGACTATTTGTATGCACTGCTTGGTGTGTGCACGTCCCTTACCTTTGTTCACGAACCCGTCCTCTGTCTTGGGATTTTTGTTCCGACGTTTGATTGCTCTGCCTAGCCGGTTAGTCGACTTCGTGGATGGCTATTTCTATTTCAAACTTCGCTCGTTCGTATGATTGGGTGCTCAAGGAGGTTACCCGGATCGCGCTGAAGTTCGCTACGGACTCGTCTTTGGCTGCGGTGAGAGGGAAGGTCATCCCCCAAAGCAAAGAGAGGGGGGGGGGGGGGAGAAGGATGGAGGACGGGGAAAGAAGTTCATCTACCTTCCCCTGTGGCCGGGATGAACGCGTCTATCATTCAGCCCCGAAGTTCGGGTTCCTATATATGTTCGAGGTGCTCTTCATGAGGTTACGGTTGCGGCTTCCTCTAACGGAGTTCCATAGTTTGGTATTGGAGGCTGTAATACCCTAAGTCATTATAAATAAATAGTATATTTGGTTTAATTAAATTATGTTTATATGATATGTAATTTGGCTTAATTGAGGTAAGATAATACCAGAAATAATATAAGTATGTGACCCTAAAGAAGCTATAGAATTTTAAGATAAATAATTATTTTTATTTATTGGTTAAAAAGGATTTTTTTTGTATGTGTATATATATATATAATTAGTATGTATATATGAATATAACTGCTGTGTATATAATTTAGTATATATGTATGTACATATATAGCTATACATGTATGTATATAATTTAGTATGTATGTATGTATGTATATATGTAATATATGTATGTATATGTATATATATATATATAAAATCTGAAAAATCCGGATTTTGCAGAGCAGCGCGCGACCAGAGCATGGCCGCGCCTGTAATCGGTTCTTAGGGTAAGGAGGGGCATTAATGTCCAAGGTGACCGGCAGAGTGGCTTCTCGGCCACGTGGGTGTTTCGATGGGACGTCCCGCGGCGGTATTTGGCTATAAATAGCCGAGGTCGCATGGAGCTTTACATCCGAAAGTTTCGAGGAAAAAATTAGTCGATTAAGTGAGTGTTTGAGAAATTTGAGAGCGGGGTCTTGGTCTTTGCTTCGTGGGTAGCATTTCTGGTAAATTTGGTGGCCAAGAGAGCTGTGAAAAGGGAGGAATTGAGCTCTCCAGAGTTTTAAAGCTTCGCCGGAGCTGAGGGGTATTTCGGCCGATTCAAGGTAAGTTCGATCTTTTTTTTTTTTGTCGATTTTTGCTCCATTGTGTTCGGAATAGCAAGATCTAGAAGATAGGAGGAGAAAAGCCAAGCTTCGAGGTCGGATCGCCGGCCGGCGGCGAAGAGAGCCGCCGGAGAAGACGACCCGAGGGGGAGGGGGGTCGGGCGCGTGGGCGCACGCGCCCGCGGTTGAGGCGAAGGCGCGTGGCCCTCACGCGCTCGCCAGAAAGAAATAAAAAAGAAAAGAAAAGAAAAGAAATAAAAGAAAAATAAAAATAAAAGAGATAAAATTTTGCAAAAAATTTTATTAAATCTGGAATGTTGTTTATCATTTATTTTGTAAAGAATTTTCTGGAAATGCTAAATTTATTAATTATTTAAGTAGATTCTTCTATTATGGAAATAAAGAAAAATAAGATTTTAATTCAGAAAAATTTCAAGGAAATTTCAGAATGTTAGAAGTATTATTTAAGAAATATTAGTGAAGAGAAATTGAATAAAATGAAAGATTAGATAATTATTATGTGATAATTATATATTTAGCTATTAGGAAACAAGGGAAAAATATGAATTTAAGTTGGAAAATTCCATGAAAATTCCAGAATGATAGAAATATTATATAAAGGATATTAGTGAAGATAAATTAGATTTTATGAAATACTAGATAATTTTATGCAATTCTTGAAGAAATAAGATTTAAAAATAAAGAGAAATTATGGAAATTATGAAAAAATAGTAAAATGATATTCTAAAATGTCTAGGAGTCTTTGAGGGGGAGAAGTAGCTGCTCGACATGATTTTCGAGATTAACACGTCTTTCGAGGCAACTTAACTGTAAGTGTACCGTTTCAAACATAGTACGGTTATAAATGTTTACCCTTGAATGCCTACATCATATTGACATGCTATAATATGTACCCTACACGTAGACTGCATCCATGACATGATTATGAAATGCATAAATACACGTCGATGCCATTGATCACTCGCATATGAGGCCGTAGGGAGTACAAACTGGCACCGCTGCCTTACCAAGGGTGCACCCATACACCCCGGCTTCGATAGAGGTGGCCGCTAAAATGGTAGGTAGCCTGAGGGTGCAGTTGACACCTACAAGGTAAGACATTGCATACACACATGATATAGTATTATGTACCCTTACTTAGATGATTCATCATCTAACTTGGGTTCGCCCCTAGAACATTCAACGTTCCAGTCGGGACTTGCAGTGATGACACCAAGACTGGAGATATGTAGTGACTTGAGACGAGGGAATGTGCCATGTTATGTTCAAGAATTATGTACAATTGTTTTAATTTCAGAAGCTTATGTAATACACTTGTAATAAATATTATGTCAAGTTATTCATGTATGTATTGCCATGAGCAGGTTCGATTTAGCTTCTGCTTTGTATTTTCTAGTGTAAACATCTCGTCTAGCACTAGATAAGGTCTTAGGGAATTTCGAAGATAATGTAAAAATATATATATATATATCAAATTTCCTAAGGCATAACACGCTCGAGAAGGCGGGCTGTTACAGTTGGTATCAGAGCCCAAACCAAGCAGAATACCTAGGAAGGAAAACTTAGATTAAGTCTAACAGGATGAGAGTACCAACATGAGGATAGTTAGGGGTACTAACGGAAGTTGTGGTGACAGGATGGCTGGAAATTTTTCAAAGTAGATCTTAGTCGACCATTGGGCACACCGTCTGGAGAACCGGGTTTCACAGCCAAACGAGGGTATCATGGAGCACTTAGTCCAGATGGAAAAAATCCTTGATGATGTACCTCCAAGCTATCGATTTTGGCCTGACCTGGTTCAGCTTCAGATTAACATAATGGTCGGCGTTTTGGAGGGAGACTTGCAAAATTTCGCAGATTAGGTGCGGGAGGGGGAGCTGTTCCCTGAATTTTGACTTTATTGCGCACGGATTCGTGTACGAACTGGTACTAGTAGATGAGCCCGACGATGAGATGGAAGACCCACTCGAAGACGAAGAAGAAGAAGGTATGGAAAACCCGATCAAACCAGGAGAAGTAGAGGAGATGGCAGATCCAATTGAAGCAGAAGAAGACGACATACCCATATTCTGGGCTGAGGATGACCTTCTCAAGTTCGAGGACATCGATTCTGAAGACAAGGAAGAGACAGAAATGATGATGAACGAGCCCGAGGCACCCCCATACAAATCTGAGGATGAGAAGAACGGTTGGATTTGGAGGTCATCGGGACCGAAGTAGATTTAACGGGAAATATTCTAACTATCTACGTGATTTGTATAGTGTCTAAGATCTATGTGACTTATGTAGTACCTATGACGTTTTGCAACTGAATGTGTAATATCTATAGAATTAATGAAGGATCTACCTTATCGGATGGCAAGACCCTGTTATCTAATCTGGGATGTTACTTTCTTTTCAGATGGTGAATACCCAAAGGAGATTAGAAGTAGGGCCTGGAACTCCCAACCAGCAAGGAAACCCAAGTGAACATCTGGAAGGCAACTCCAGCCAGGAGGCCGGGAGTAGTCGACTGGATCAAATGGAGTGAATTCTGGGGAGTATGGTAGGATTCATACAAGAAATTCACTCCCGAGACAACCATGTGGTCAACATGCTCGATCTTTATCGTCGACAGAACCCTCCCATTTTTCAAGGGAAGCTTGGCACGGACCCCAGCGAAGGGGAATTTTGGATCGAGCAAACAGAGAAGCTATTGGACCACCTGCACTGCAGAGAAGAAGAGAAGGTCAATTGTGCCACCTTCATGCTGCAAGATGAAGCAGATAGGTGGTGGAAGGGAGTTAAAAGGGCAATGACCCCTCAGGCCAGGGCGCCCTACATCACTTGGGAGCGATTCAAGGAACTTTTCAATGAGAAGTACTTTCCCTTGAATTTAAGAATGAAGAAAGAGAGAGAATTCATAGAGCTAAAACAAACCGGGGACATGTCTGTTGCCCAGTACGAGGACGCTTTCAGCAGATTAATCAGGTACATGCTTATTTACGAAGAGGATGAAAAAGTCAAAGCGCAGAAGTTTTTGGGAGGACTGAGTCTGAAGCTTCAGAGGGCATTAAGTAGTAAAAATACTCAATCCTACTCAGAAGTGGTGCTGCAAGCTTTTACCACCGAGGCTAACCTAAGCCAAATCGACGCTATCCAAGGAGAAAGTCAACAAAAGAGCAGTCATAAAACAGACAAGAAATTGGAACTCCAAAGGTCGAAGTTCAAACCTAGCACTCCGTGCCAAAGATGTAACGACCCGTTAGAGGGCCTAGTATTTATTTAAATTAGTTAATTAATTATTGAAGTAATTAATTAAGAGGATTTTCCATTTAATTATCTAATATGGCGATTTAGATTTTTATTGAGTAAACAGCAATTAATTATATTTATTTAGTGTTGAAATTAAATGCAAGGACTTGAGGGTCATTTAAGAAGTTGTTACTAATTTAATTAATTAATAAAAGTTATTATGAGAATGGGAAGTCCATCCGAGAAAGGGTTTTGGATTTATGGAGTCTCCTAGTTGTATTAGGAGAATGAGATGCCCTAGGGTTGCTCTCTTTCTCTCTCTATATATATTTCTTCCCATAGCATTGAGTTTCTTAACGCCGTGGAGATTAGAGATCGCATAGAAGAAGAAAATAAGTCAAGAGCTATTGTAGTAACGGTGAGTAGCATAACAGTTCGATTAGTAGCATTCGAGTTCGATCAGAGAGTTTAAGGCAAGTATTCCATCCCTGTAATCCATTCTTACGGGATTATAGTTCAGTGATACCCTCAGTTGATTCAAGATTCTTAGGGTAATTCAGATTAATACAGTCAGTATGTATGTATATATTTTTCATGCATATATAGTGAGTTCAAGCTTTGCATAAAAGGCTCTCGGGAGATTATTGGGTCAATTAAGAAGATCATAAGGCAAGTATCCTTTCCCTGTAATCTTTTCTTACAGGTCTTGATTTAGTTGATATTAGATTTCTAGAATTGAATCATTTCTAGTGCATGTATATATATATATATGTGCGTTACAGTGAGTTATATCAGTTCAGTGCATGTTTATATATGTATTTACATGCGTACAGTGAGTACCAGCCAGTTCATACATGTTCCTTGCAACGTTTACATTAGTTATGATCAGTAAATCATCCCTCAAGTTGTTAATATATCAATTGGGATTGTTCTCCCAAGATTTCTTTTGGAATGGTGTAGTGAAGCTAAGTTTTGATTCAAGTTATGATCTCTGTTATCGTAAGCTTTATATCTGATAAGATTCTAGTCATTCGAATAAGTCTTGTGTCATTCGAATGAGTTTCAAAGCATCCGAATAAGTTTCAGTATTATCGTAATGTTTTTCCCTTATAATGTATCAGTCATTCGAATGAGTGCCTTGTCATTCGAATGAGTCCTGAGATATCGTATCATTCGTATGAATTTTTGAGGTTTTTAGACTGTCATTCGAATGAGCCTTGTTGTCATTCGAATGAGCCCTTCAAGATGTGAGTAAGTTGTTGCTTTGTATAGCTTAGCATTCAAATGAGCCTTCTTGTCATTCGAATGATCTTCAAATTGATTCGAATAAAGTTACTGTTACATTCGAATGAGTCGAGTTTTGCCAGTTCAAATGTTGGAAATTTTCAAAATTCATTCGAATGAATTTGAGAGTCATTCGAATGAGTCCCAGATCAGATCCGAATAGCCTTTGAATATCATCTATCATTCGAATGAGCCTTCTGTCATTCGAATGAGTCTCTATCATTCGAATGAGTTTTCTGCCATTCGAATGAGCTTGCTGAAATCTTTTTCTTTCATTCAAATGGCTGCCTTTTCATTCAAATTGCTTCCTTAGACTTTCTCAATCATCCAAATAGTATCAAATGGCATCCAAATAGCTTCTAATAAATTCTTGATTCAAGTTTTAAATTTAATATAAATATTCAATTATTCAAATATTGAATTTTTATGCCAAGATATGATAAAATCCAATATGCCATGCCTATACTTAGAAATTTCAGAATATTTGAATCTCAATATTTCTAGTAAAAATCATATACCATGTTTAGCAGTTCATTATGACATGGTCAGTATTATTTTGTGAGATTATGTGCATACATATTGTATGAGCATTGAGCATGACTTATGTGGAGCACTACATATCGTGTGCCAGCATTTATATGAGCATTGCATTATGCGCGCCAGGCGGCTTGTCCGCGGGGATCCCACTAGTATCAATACAATTATATCTCAGTTATGAGTTGCTCGCCTGATGTCGACCAGGGAGCTAGGGGCATATTGCCCAAAGTATGTGCTTACAGTATTTATGTTTGCAGGACTCAGATCAGCCAGGTATGTGTTACAGTTATGTGGGCCTATGGGCCAAAGTTGCATACCTGCATTTAGTTTACAGCTTATGTGCATTACATCTTATAAATGTCATCCAGTGATTATTATATCTCTCAGTACAAGATCAGTAAGTATTTTTATCAGTATCTATACTCTTCGATTCAGCTTCAGTTATTCTTTCCAGTTTATTACTTGCTGAGCTTTGTAGCTCACCTTGTACTCTTCACCATTCCAGGTCCTAGTGGGGGAGTACCAGATGTGGGGCCTAGCAGCAGTGTCCAGTAATGTGTGTACGTGGAGCCGCTCAAGACCAAAGATGTCTGGGAGTTGTTAGTTTATTAGTTAGTGCTTGATCAGTTTAAACTCATTTTATTTTCCAGTTTAGGGAATTTCCCTTAGATGCAATTATGATTTCAATTTTTGTTGACTCAGAGTCTTATTACAGTTAATTGATATATATAGTATTGGTGTCAGAATTCAGTTATCAGTCAGTTTATTTTATTATCCACAGTAGCACCCTTTCTCGGGCAGTTCTAGGAGAGGGGGGTGTTACAAAAGATGCCAGAAGCAGCACCATGGGAAGCCGTGCCGACTTGGAACAAAGGATTGTTACAATTGTGGAGAAATGGGTCACCTCAACCAAAACTGCCCAAAGAGAGGAATTACCTGTTACAACTGCCAGCAGACAGGTCATTTTGTAAAAGACTGTCCCAAGCCGCGATTGATGAGTCAACCTCAAGGGCAACCTCAAGGGACGTCCGAAAATGCCAGAGTGCAGCAAGGAAGGGTGTTTCACCTAACGCGATAAGATACGGCAGAAGACCTAGCCGTAATTGAAGGTACCATGCTCTTATCTGGTATCTCCATGCATGTTCTGATCGATTCAGGAGCAAGTCATTCATTCATTTCACATGCATTTGCTAAAGTATTAGGAGACAAACCAGAAAACTTGAATTGTCATATGATTGTCGCAACCCCAATGGGGAAGTCTCTAGAAACCTTATCAGGATACAAAAATAGGAAGATGCAAATAGGAGAAGTTGAGTTCCTGGTGGATCTAATCCTTCTGGAATTTCAAGATTTTGACGTGATCCTAGGAATGGACTTCCTAACCAAGTACAGCGCGACATTAGACTGTAAAGCTAAAACAGACTGTCTTAGGAGCAGAGACTTGAACGTCAAGTTTCAAGGGCAAAAGAGGGCAAGTGATCGGAAATGGATCTCGGCTCTAAAGGCTGAGAAACTATTACGTTAAGGAGCACGAAGATACTTGGCTTGTGTCTAAGAGAAAGGCAAGGAGTCGTTAAAAGTCGAGGAGGTACAAATCGTTAGAGAATTCGGGGATGTGTTTCCCGACGAATTGCTTGGATTGCCACCCCAGCGGGAGATCGAGTTTGCAATAGAAATCATGCCAGGGGCAGGTCGGTTTCAATACCCCCATATAAAATGGCCCCTGCAAAGTTAAGAGAACTAAAGACCCAATTACAAGAGTTGCTGGACAAGGGATTCATTAGGCCAAGTATGTCGCCATGGGGAGCACCAATACTCTTTGTTAAGAAAAAGGATGGGAGCCTGAGGATGTGTATCGACTATCGACAGTTAAACAAGATAACGGTCAAGAATAAGTATCCACTTCCTAGAATCGAGGAGTTGTTTGATCAGTTACAAGGAGCCAAAGTCTTCTCAAAAATCGACTTGAGATCGGGATATTACCAACTGAGGATCAAGGCAGAAAATGTACCCAAGACAGCTTTTCGTTCTCGATACAGGCACTATGAATTTCTAGTGATGCCGTTCGGACTGACCAATGCCCCAACAGCTTTTATGGATACTATGAATCGAGTCTTCAAACCATTCTTGGATAAATTTGTGATCGTGTTTATAGATGACATACTGATATACTTTCCCTCGGAAGAAGAGCACGAATCACATTTAAGGGTAATATTACAAACATTACAGGAACATAAGTTGTATGCCAAATTCTCGAAATGTGAGTTTTGGTTATACCAGGTGGCATTTTTGGGGCATGTTATATCGACTGAAGGAATATCGGTCGACCCGGCCAAGATAGCAGATGTGGCGAATTGGAAGCAACCTCGGTCGGTTATTGAAATTAAGAGCTGCTTGGGATTAGCTGGATATTATAGGAAGTTCGTGGAAGGGTTTTCCAAGATTGCAACGCCCCTCACCAAGTTAACTCAGAAGGGGGTGAAGTTCGACTGGAGTGAACGATGCGAAGAAAGTTTTTGGACACTTAAGGATAAGCTGACAATCGCTCCAGTACTAGCTATGCCAAATGGATTAGGAGGATTCATGATTTACACTGATGCCTCGAGAAACGGTTTAGGGTGTGTATTGATGCAGCACGGTAGGGTCATTGTCTACGGATCTTGACAGCTCAAGAACCACGAGCGAAACTACCCGACTCACAATTTGGAGTTGGCTGCAGTGGTGTTTGCCTTAAAGATTTGGAGGCATTATTTATATGGCGAGAAGTTCAAAATTTTTACTGATCACAAGAGTCTACAATATGTCTTCTCCCAAAAAGAATTAAACATGAGGCAACGGAGATGGATGGAGTTGTTAAAAGATTACGACTACACTATTCAATACCATCCCGATAAAGCTAATGTTGTAGCAGATGCCCTAAGCAGGAAAGAAACCCCTTGTATGGCCGGAATGATGATGGCAGAGTGGAAGCTAGTTGAGGCTTTCAGCTTGATGACGGTAAGAGTAGTTTCCCGAGGAAACTCAGCCTACGCAGCTAGTCTCACGCTGTAACCAGAATTAATGGATCAGATACGATAAGCCTACTCGGAAGACTCTCGAATAAAGATGTGGGTGGACGAACATGGGCGAGCAAAGAAACCAGAATTTGAGGTAAGAGAAAACATCCTTCGTTTTCAAGGTAGAATATATGTACCTCGTGTGAGGGAATTGCGGCAAGAAATTTTGGGAGAAGCCCATCGATCCAGATACTCAATACACCCTAGCACCACCAAGATGTACCAAAACCTGAGGGCTGTATATTGGTGGCCCGGAATGAAGAAAAGCGTGGCAAGATACGTAAGTCAATGCGACACGTGTCAAAGAATCAAGATTGAGCATCAGAAACCTGATGGGAGTCTACAACCATTAGAAATCCCAGAGTGGAAATGGGAACACATTATGATGGATTTCATGACGGGATTGCCAAGAAGCCCTAAAGGAAATGATGCTATCTGGGTGATAGTCGACAAATTGTCTAAGTCTGCTCATTTCTTGGCCATGAAAGTAAGCCAATCGATCAGTAAATTAGCTCAACAGTATGTGAACGAGATCGTCAGGTTGCATGGAGTGCCTGTAAGCATTGTATCAGACCGCGACCCGAGGTTCACTTCTAGGTTTTGGGGAAGTCTGCAAGAGAGATTAAGTACTCAGCTTAGGCTAAGTACAGCTTACCATCCCCAGACTGATGGCCAATCAAAAAGAACCATTCAAACCCTAGAAGACATGCTGTGAGCTTGTGCTATTGATTTTCCTGGTAGCTGGGAGGAGCATTTTCCATTAGTAGAGTTTGCTTACAATAACAGCTACCACAGCAGCATCGGAATGGCCCCTTATGAAGCCTTGTACGGAAGAAAATGTAGGTCCCCGTTATGTTGGACTGAAGTAGGTGAACGTTAAATTTTGGGACCAGAGATAGTTCAAGAAATGACAGAAAAGATAAAAATCATTCAAGAAAGAATTAAGGAAACTCAGAATCGTCAGAAATCCTACGCAGATACAAGAATAAGGAAATTGGAGTTCCAAGTAGGCGACAAAGTATACCTAAAGATATCTCCACTAAGAATGGTGACTAGAAGCAACAAGAAAAAGGGCAAGTTAAGCCCTCGGTATATAGGACCATACGATATAGTGGAAAAAATTGGACCAGTCGCTTATCGACTTGCACTACCTGTGGCCTTGTCAAACCTCCATGACGTGTTTCATGTATCGCAACTCAGTAAGCACGAGCCAGATCCCTCCCAGGTAATGCCAGCTGAGGCTATCGAGATTCAAGAAAATCTTTCGTACGTGGAGAAACTAGTAAACATTTTGGATCGTAGGGATCAAGTTCTAAGGAATAAGTCAATTCCCCTGGTGCAAGTTTTGTGGAGAAACCCGGTGAGTGAAGAGATAACTTGGGAGCGAGAGGTAGACATGAGTCTCAATTATCCGTACCTGTTCGAAGACCCCCATAGTTAGAATGAGTGAATAATCAAATTTTGAGGACGAAATTTTTGTAAGGAGGGGAGAATGTAATACCCTAAGTCATTATAAATAAATAGTATATTTGGTTTAATTAAATTATGTTTATATGATATGTAATTTGGCTTAATTGAGATAAGATAATACCAGAAATAATATAAGTATGTGACCGTAAAGAAACTATAGAATTTTAAGATAAATAATTATTTTTATTTACTGGTTAAAAAGGATTTTTTTTGTATGTGTATATATATGAATATATGAATATAGCTACTATGTATATAATTTAGTATTTATGTATGTACATATATAGCTATACATGTATGTATATAATTTTGTATGTATGTATGTATGTATATATGTAATATATGTATGTATATGTATATATATATAAAAAAAAATCCGGATAATCTGGATTTTGCAGAGCAGCGTGCGGCAAGAGCATGGCCGCGCCTGCAATCGGTTCTCAGGGCAAGGGGGGGCATTAATGGCCGAGGTGACGGGCGGAGTGGCTTCCCGGCCACATGGGTGTTTCGATGGGACGTCTCGCGGCGGTATTTGGCTATAAATAGCCGAGGTCGCCTGGAGCTTTACATCCGAAAGTTTTGAGGCAAAAATCGGTCAATTGAGTGAGTGTTTGAGAAATTTGAGAGCGGGGTCTTGGTCTTTGCTTCATGGGTAGCATTTCTGGTAACTTTGGTGGCCAACGGAGCTGTGAAGAGGGAGGAATCGAGCTCGCCGGAGTTTTAAAGCTTCACCGGAGCCGAGGGGTATTTCGGCCGATTCAAGGTAAGTTCGATCTCTTTTTTTGTTGATTTTTGCTCCATCGTGTTCGGAATAGCAAGATCTAGAAGATAGGAGGAGAAAAGCCAAGCTTCGAGGTCGGATCGCTGGCCGACGGCGAAGAGAGTAGCCGGAGAAGATGACCCGAGGGGGAGGGGGGTCGGGCGCGTGGGCGCACGCGCTCGCGGTTGAGGCGAAGGCCACGTGCCCGCCAGAAAGAAATAAAAATGAAAAGAAAAGAAAAGAAATAAAAGAAAAATAAAAATAAAAGAGATAAAATTTCGCAAAATATTTTATTAAATCTGGAATGTTGTTTATGATTTATTTTGTAAAGAATTTTCTGGAAATGCTAAATTTATTAATTATTTAAGTAGATTCTTCTATTATGGAAATAAAAAAAATAAGATTTTAATTTAGAAAAATTTCAAGGAAATTTCAGAATGTTAGAAGTATTATTTAAGAAATATTAGTGAAGAGAAATTGAATAAAATGAAAGATTAGATAATTATTATGTGATAATTATATATTTAGCTATTAGGAAATAAGGGGAAAATAGGAATTTAAGTTGGAAAATTCTATGAAAATTCCAGAATGATAGAAATATTATATAAGGGATATTAGTGAAGATAAATTAGATTTTATGAAATACAAGATAATTTTATGCAATTCTTGAAGAAATAAGATTTAAAAATAAAGAGAAATTATGAAAATTATGAAAAAATAGTAAAATGATATTCTAAAATGTCTAGGAGTCTTTGAGGGGGAGAAGTAGCTGCTCGACACGATTTTCGAGACTGACATGTCTTTTAAGGCAACTTAACTATAAGTGTATCGTTTCAAACTTAGTACGGTTATAAATGTTTACCCTTGAATGCCTACATCATATTGACATGCTATGATATGTACCCCACACGTAGACTGCATCCATGACATGATTATGAAATGCATAAATACACGTCGATGCCATTGATCACTCGCATATGAGGCCATAGGGAGTACGAACTGGCACCGCTGCCTTACCAAGGGTGCACCCATACACCCCGGCTTCGATAGAGGTGGCCGCTAAAATGGTAGGTAGCCTGAGGGTGCAGTTGACACCTACGAGGTAAGACATTGCATACACACATGACATTGTATTATGTACCCTTACTTAGATGATTCATCATCTAACTTGGGTTCGCCCCTAGAACATTCAACGTTCTAGTCAGGACTTGCAGTGATGACACCAAGACTGGAGATATGTAGTGACTCGAGACGAGGGAATGTGCCATGTTATGTTCAAGAATTATGTACAATTGTTTTAATTTCAGAAGCTTATGTAATAAACTTGTAATAAATATTATGTCCAGTTATTCATGTATGTATTGCCATGAGCAGGTTCGATTCAGCTTCCGCTTTGTATTTTCTAGTGTAAACATCTCGTCTAACACTAGATAAGGTCTTAGGGAATTTCGAAGATAATGTAAAAATATATATATATATATATATCAAATTTCCTAAGGCATAACACGCCCGAGAAGGCGGGCTGTTACAGAGGCGATGAACGTTGCCCCAACACAACTGTATCTGAATAACTGGGGTTTCATCCGTGGGTTTGAGGTACTGGCCAAGTTCCTTGGTCGTACACCTAATAAGGCGGTCTTCTTCCACTACTATCACTAGAAGGGGGCTTATCGGGGTGGTTGTATTTCTTTGACGTGTCGTAAGGGGAAATCGGTGTTGAAGGCCTTTACCACATCCTTCAAGCATTTCAAGGATGGTTTCTTCAAGGTGGGCTCGAGCGAGGAGGAGCTCAGCTTTTTCCTGGATGAGGAAGGTAAGGATAAGTACCCCTTATTGTAGCAATCAGAGTCGAATCCTCTTCTGGAGGTGGAGCACGAGAGTCTTGGCCCGGAGGATCAAGCCTTGGCCACCTTCATGCTTTCTCCCCAACTGGAATCGGCGAAGCTTGTGGAACTTGGGGAGGATCTGTAGGCGTTTGCTGAGTATATGGGTATGTTGTTACTGTGCCTTTGAGTTTTAGTCTATTTCTATGGTAACCCTTATCAAAATCTTATGTTTCAGGAGAAAAGGCGCTAGGTTTGATGGGGGAAGAAGTGGCAAGGCATACGACGGAAAAGGCCGCTTGGATATCGTCCGGAGTGTCAGTTACTATTGCGAAGCTGAGGAGTCTCGTTCGTGCCTGACCGATTGCCACTGCTGCAGCTGGCATTCCCTCTCCGCCTGAGGTCGAGAAGGTGCCCCTCCAACGGAAGAGGCACTGGGTGGCCGCCGAATTAGGGTCTTCCACTCAGGCTCCTAATGTATAGGACCAAGCTGCTGAGGTGCCCAGCTCTTCAGGTCCGGGGCCATCCATCAATGCTGCAGGGCACTCGGGTTCAAATCTATTAGTTGACGTAGCAACCTCGTCGGGCTCAGATCTGGCGGATAGTGAGTTGGTGCCTTCTCGATTAACGCATGCTCCGTGACCGAGCTTGTGGGGATGCGATGATGCCGAGCAGGATCCTTAGAGTCTTTAGAGCCATGCCTTTCGACCGGGAAAGTTTGTTTAGGACCAGCTCCTTGTAGAAGCCGATCGGAGGAGGCTTGCCTCTCTTAGGGAGAAAGAGCTGTACCAATGGGTGGAGACATTGTAACTGCGAGAGGCCAATACCACTCATTTACTATTCATGGAGTTGAAAATAAGAAAGGCCAAGGCTAAGGGTGACACCGACAGCCTTTACAGGAGGGTTGCTTCGGCTGATGAGGAGGTGGGGAGGGTAACGTCTGGATATCTAAGAGTATGCAGTCAAAGAGACGAGGCTCAGAGGGAGTTGGTTGACCAGGATGAAAGGATCAAGGAATCGGAGGTGGAGTTAGACGCTTGGTTAGCTGGGTTGGTCTTGTTATGCTAAAGCTTGGTTAGGATAGGATTTTGAACGGATTTAGTTGTATTTGTGTGGACTGCCGAAAACATAATAAAGTTTTGTATTGTGGACATATTTTGTAACAAAATAAAGTAATGAAATGAGAGTTTTCCCGAATGTGGGTACCTTGCACTTTTTCTTCTCTTTGTTTGCTGCAAAGTTTGATTGATTAAGCGGCTGTGAGTATCGAGCGATTTTAGAGTTGCCGTGTCTGCTAATTCTATGGTTGGCTTTAGCGGAATCGACGAAGCTTGCAATCTGCTTTATCTAAATAAGCTTTATGTTGCTTTAAGTGACTGAGAGGGAAGTGCCAGCTTGTTTGATACAAAACCTTGTTATAGATAGGGGCTTGTTTGATACAAAGTTTTGTTGTAGATAGGCCGAGGTAACTCGAGGCCAAATGTAACGTCCCGCTTTTCCGAGCGTTAAATAACCTAGGAATTTTGGGAATATTTTTTTTTCAATATAAACCATTTCCTGATAATCCCGTTTTACCTTCCCACATTACTAAACAAGAATCAATAAGCCAAGACATGTAATCATCATAAATGTGGAAGCTTAAAATCGAAACCTGATATGGTACATAACTGAATTCACTTAATCATAACATAAGAATATGTATCATCATATCATTAAATACTTAAATACATGGAGACTTATCTGTACAATCTGACGATTCCTCATAAATACATAAAACCATAACAATTATACATGATCATCAAAATAATAATATATCCTGAATCCTCATGAGGAAGCAAATACTGGGACAACTCGCCAAACCTATCGGCCACACCATCACGTGCCGTTACATCTCAATCATCTCCTTGCCATATTTGCAAGTCCTAACTGGAACGTTTGAATGTTCCAGGGGCATAACCCGATTAGAAGATGAATCTTCTAGTGAGGTTTTAAAAACATGATACGTGAATGCATGATGCACATACATGAACAAACACTTGCCTTAGTGTAACTTCCCAGGCCCAGCCTGGCACGGAACCCTAGGCAGAATCTCGAAGCTCCGTAGGATAAGTCTAACATTGTTCCATCAATTGCCCTTGGGGAATTACGACTACATTCTTAGGGTGACATCCCAACCCTATGCACAAATATCAATATGCCAATAATGTTGTGTCATGCAAACATCACGACTTTCCATGTAATATGACAAAATGATCATAGCATTCATAAATAACATCCATATATAAACAGTTATATTTTTCATAAATATCATGCATAATAAACAATCATATCATATAGGATAAGACAACTCACATTTTCATGAGATTCAGAATACCTTGAAAGGTGCGTACTGTCTCGATATGCGTGCCTGACCTCGATTTCCATGTCAACTCTTAAAAGTTGCACCAATCACTTTTCCTCGATCACCTCAATCATAAAAAGCATATTTAATCACTAAATATCTCCATTTTCCAATTTCTCCTATTTTCCTTCATTTTCTTCCATTTTTCCTTCTAAAAATCTCAATAAATACCATCGAGACTATTTTCTTAAATCTAATTCCACAATAATTCATAATATCCAATGAACTTCAAAGGAAAAATTACTCAACTTACCCGAATGTTGCGCATTCAAGCAAAATGAGGCTATTTAGTGCAAAAATTAAGACATTGAGAATCTCAAACCCAGATCTTTTTGCATAAACCTCGACAAAACATTTTTCTAGGAATTTAGAAAAAAAATTCACAACTTTCCAAACAGGGACGCGTCCCCACGCGCTGACGCGTGGCTTTGCTCGTGAAGGCCACGTTCCGGCCTTCTTCTCCTGCGACGGCACACCGGAGCTTCTGTAAAACCATGCCGTCTTCTTCATCTTCTTTAGACGATCGAAATGGACCGTCTTGGGGCTCGAAAGAAACTAGGGAAAGCCCTCAACGGACCGGCCAAAGCTTTGGCTTGGTTGTCCGCCTCCTTCTCCGGTGAAGCCTCGAATCTCCATCAAACCTTCACCAAAACGCACCAAAGTTTCCAGAAATGCTCTACCACTCATGGGCAACAAAAGCCCTCTATTTTGGTACGCCAATTCGTTCGAAAATACGGCCGATTTGAAGCTCAAAGCTTCTCAAACCCTCGGCCACATCTTGGCTATTTATAGCCAAAATCTAATGATGAAACCCCTTTTGCCGCCTTACCCGACCCCTTAGGTGCTTCAACTTACCTCAGATTGACCTTGAATCACCCTCACCTGACTGCAAAAGCGAGTTGCAGGTGTGCTACAAAAAACCAACTTTCGATTGGTTTGTTTTCAACTTTTGGCCACCCCGGTGGGCTTTGTTGGCTCTTGCCTTTAGAAAAGATGCTCCCCGACCATCCCTCATGCCATTCCTATGGCCGAAATTGATGATTGGATGGGCTGGTCGGCTATGGCTGCTTGGAGGTTTTTCCTGAAATTACACTTTGGCCCCTCAAACTTTGGCTTTCTCACCTTGGCCTATTTTCACATAGCCCCTCAACTTTGCATAATTGCATTTAAGACTCTCAAGTCCTAAAACATCCATTTAACCCTTGAAGATTCTAAAAAAATATCATTTTGACAACCCTCTAGTAAATTTTAAAAAACTGCACTTAGGCCCAAATCTTTGTTTTGGCCCTAAACCTCTCCGTTTCTTCTTGAAACCACTAAAGGGTTATTTCTTATGAAAAACTTAAGCCCCCTCAAGCTTCCGTTGACTTCCAGGAAGTCGTTTATAACAATTCGGTATTGCAGCCTAATTGACAGCTGCATTTTAGCTATACCGAAAACTGTTCCCGATCTCATTTCTTTCAATGCCATAAATCATGCCTTAAAATATGCATCACGGCTATATCATTTTCCTTTGTCATCTCGACTCCAGGGCACTCCCTGTAGTCGATTCGATCAATTTTTTAGGCTATTTAGATACCAATCTTCCCCAAATTTCGTTTTTCTAATAAAATGCTGATTTTCAAATAATCCTAATTTCTTGGGTGTTACATTCACCCCTAATTTCTTAGGTATTTTGATGATTGTAATCAAGAAACGCATCGCCAACTTGAGATCACATAGGATACATTGACGAGATGATCGAATTACACGGTAGCCATGCTCATGAAAGGTTATTTGCGGATTATAAGTCCTTCTAAATAATTGGGTAGGCATGACGCCTTGCTAGAGGCCAATCTTGTCTTATGTGTTCATACTGACACATTGCCAACATATTCGAAAGCCTAATGAGTCATACGTAAAAGGTACGATCCCTAACTTAAACCAGGAGAGCCAATGTATAGTTAAGTGGCACATTTCGGCAAGAAGTTGTGCCATCGTAGGTTCTCAAGAAAAAGAACAAAGGGACATAATGATGTCGATATGACGAGGGGTCGTCATAATGGAAAGAGTTTCTTAAAATGACAATTGATTAAATTAGGAAGGAGTTTCTAATTTAATAATTTTCTATTTGTTAGAGTGACAAATAGAAAATAAAATATATTTGGGTTTAAGTTAATATTTGGACTAAATTGGATTTGTGCAAAATATTAAATATTAAATATTATATTTGGGCTTGAATTAGATTTGGGTCAAAATTTATTATTAAAACTTATAATTAAATTTGGGCCGCTTAATTAAGTTTCTAGTTGGAGTAGAATAAACCCATTTAATTAAGTTCCTAATTGGACTAAATTAAATAGGCGGGCCCATATCCAATAGGGTTTAAGAAACCCTAGAACTCCTTATAAATATCCCTTTATGGGTTGCCCAAAAAAGATTAGAGTGATTATTTTGTGTGGTTTTTCAAGAGTTGAAAAACGAATGCTGTTCAATCTTTCCCATTTCTTTTTGGCATCGATTTGAAACGTGGGCTTTCTTTTCCGTCCATACACAACCCGCAAAAAGGAGAAAGAGCTAGCACTCCTATTCCGCTCTCTTTACCAACGGACGCGTGCCGCCTATCACGAGTTAGAGGCTGGACGCTTGGACGACTTGAATCCATGAATGACTTGAAAATCTAAAGGTTAGATTTATTTTATTTGTATGTGAATGATTTAATTTCGAAGTTGATCCAATCACGGGGATCGGGATAAAGTTTAAAATTTTTGAACTACGCTGCTTGCCCCCGTAGCGATCTTGTTTTACTTTTATGGTCGTCGCTCACAACCGCCTCCACCTGCTCTTCAGCCACCGTGGGCCACCTCTGCCTCAGCCATGGTCGTCGTTGCTCCATCTTCCATTGCTAATGCCACCAATCACTGCTTGGGCCTCTGGCTAGCCACAATCGGCCCTCTCTCTCGCCTCCGTTCTCTCTCCCTCGATCTCTCACAATCTCTCTCTCTTCTGCTTAAGCTCTCGACTATGAGCTCTCATGAGCTCTCTTCTCTCTCTGTGTGTGCATTTTAAAATAACAGAGGATGGAAGCTTCCTAGAAGCTTACACCTATATATATATACATAATACACATTTAACCCTCAATTTTCTCATAATCTCACTAGAAAATTTGGGTAATTGCATTTAAAAATTTATTAATTGCACTTGGACCCTCCAAGGCTTAAATTTAATTACCCTCAAGCCACCAAAAACCTTAATTGTCCAAAATTAATAATCGACCTTTACTCGAAAATGTCGATTTTGTCCCTGCAACTAAATGAGATCTTTATTCTACCTGAAAACACCTCAGGGTTGCATTCCTCGAAAAATCGAACAACCCCTAGGGTCCTCACAACTTCTCGGAGGTCCTCTACGACTATTTGGTATTAGCACCCATTCGAGCTTATACAAAATTTATTCCGAAAATTATTCCTAGTTGGACTACTTCCAGCGTCATTAACCTCACCTCGAGACGCTCACCAATCTCATGCCCTCTTCCCTAGACATCCAAGTCTTGGGGCATTCCCTACCGTCGATTCGATAATTTTATTAATTAATTTCTCAAAACCGACCCTCAGGCTTTCTAGACCACCTGAGGTTCTTTCCAAATAATTGAAAATTATTTATTTTTCAATACCATGCAATACAGGGTATTACAGTTGCACCTTGGGCTTTAATGTTTGAAGGAAATTTGCTTCTTAGTATTCTAAGGCTAGGGAGCCATGACTCCTTGAGTATGTTGATTGCAGGAAAATACAGGTTCGCTATCTGAGATAATGGTGTTAAATATATAGCTACCTACATGAAGATCTGAAGTTCAATTAAAGTGTGCTTGGATTTGCAAGTATTTATGTTTTGATGTACTATGTTATATTAGTGGTTCCTACCTTCTTGTTGTACAACCTATATTCTCATGCGTACATGGCATGCAACATGTATTGAAACATATGTGACCCATGCATAGACATATGAAGATCTTAGGTCGCAAGTAAAACATATAGTCGGTATGAACGTACAAAAATTCTCATTTCATTATCATAAACATGTCCATGTTAAGGATACATTAAACAAAATGAGTAACAAAAGAAGTGTAAGTGCATCAAAAAATTTAAATTCAGATAATTTATATCTAAAAGCTTAGATCACTGGAGGTTGAGGAGGTGCATCGTGTAACGCCCCATTATTTAATTATATAATGAAGCTAAATACAAGCTAATATCCCACAAGGGCGTTATGAAAATCCTTACCAATGAAAGCAAAAGATCAAACTTGATAGCTAGCTAAATCTAGATAAAAAGGATTTCCAATGATAAAACCTCTAATATGAGTACACCGTAATGCATGACTTCCAAAAATCATCAAATATCGCTTACCATGATCGCAGTTCATAGCAATCATGACTTACAACTTTAATAGCATAATAAGTAAATCCAAGCCTTACGTAACCCCAACTTATATAATTGCAACACACAACTCTCAAACAAACCCAAAGATTACATAAGATCTGTAGTACATGAGAACAGGAAATTAAACTAAACTTCGGCCTCCTCATAGCCCTTTTCTCTCTCTCATCTCCGGTGCCTGACATGCTGAGATACCCGGGACGTTGAATATCCCAGGGGTATGAAACACCCGAGTTAGATTGTTATATCTAAGTGAGTGGTACAAGAAAGAAAACTATGAATGCAAGAGCAATATGCAGTTATGCAAGGAAATACGCAGAGATAAGTACAGATCTCCCAAGATCATGCCAATATAAAACTTCTCATGTGGTAACAAGGTCAGGGGGTTGCAATCACCCTCGCAGTCATCATGGTAGCTCACTACAAGAGCATGAGATCATGGCTCACCGCAAGAGCACGAGATCCCCCGTGATGTCCCACAATCATCATGGTAGCTCACCGCAAGAACATGAGATCATGGCTCACCGCAAGAGAACGAGATCCCCTGTGATGTCCCAAGAACCAATCACAGATACGAATATCGAGATGCATATAAAATAGGCAAGATATGCTTAAAATAAGTAAAACATGAGATGTAAGCCACCAACCATGACATGTTGTATGACAAAGAAAAAGGAATATGATATGGAAGCCACAAGCCACGCACAAAAGCTGTCATGGTCAAACCCGATGCAATAAAGTAGAATGGATATGCTCGAAACAAAGGAAACGTAAGACATAAGCAACAAACCATCCACAAATCAACCCAAGAGTGATCAATAGGAATCAAGGAGCATGCACAAGAACCACTCACCTTGGCTATTTACCTTTCAAGTGTACCGTTTACACGCAAACCGAGACTGTTCACTACCAAAACATGAGTTTTTTTAAGGTAAATGAAAAATATGTATATACAAAAGTTTGGTTATTAAAGTAAGGTTCATTGGTACAAAATTTCAAGGAAAAATAAGGCTAGTCACGCCCTCATGTGCCCAGGGAAGGGGGCTTACACGCTGCCCCTATTTTAGACCAACTTTGTATAGTTTCCGTATTTCAGTCGTATCTCTCTCATTTTAACTCCGATTCGACTTCCGTTTGAACCTAAGAACTCCTATTTTAGTCCTATATATGATTATGGAAAGAAATCAAACTTACCTCTCTGAATTTTTGACTGTTACAACAGTTGTTTGGTGGTTATTCACTTTTCATCAAGCCTTTGTCTCTCCTTCGCTTTCTCCCTTATTTTTCACCGACTTTCTCTCTTTCTCTTTACAGAAATTCCCCCTCACACTCAAGGTATTATCACTCTCTAAAAGTGCTCTCAAAGTGGCATGGATTCGGCTCACAAAATTTTGAAATGGCTTGGGAAGATAGATTTCAAGCTTATTTATAGAATTACCAGACAGATCATAACATGCCATGTGTCACCGTAATTATTTGGGACTCATCATTACTTCCATGTGTTCCCATCCAAAGGGTACCATGTTTCCCAAACTTGGAGGTTAAGTAAAGACTTGGAGAAGACTTTTCTATCCATGTGTTTCCATTCAAATGATGCCATGTGTCCCATATAATCATTACTTCCATGTGTTTCCATTCAAATGATGCCGTGTGTCCTATATAATCAGTACTTCCATGTGTTTCCATCCAAATGGTGCCGTGTGTCACATATAATTATTACTCCCATGTGTTTTCATCCAAATGGTGCCATGTGTCTTATATAATCATTACTTCCATGTGTTTACATCCAAATGGTGCCATCTGTCCTATATCATCATTGCTTCCATATGGTTCCATCCAAATGGTGCCACTTGTCCCTTCATTGAATTTACACTTCCATATTTTTGGTCAATTGCACTTGTACCCGAACTTTCAAAATTACGACTTTGCCCTTAGCTTAAAAAATGAACTTTTGTCTCAGGTATTATATCATGTTTGATTATGAAAAATCTCTAGTATTACACACCGAGTTGCTCGAAAGTTCCAATCTGGCCTTTCTCCAAGGCTTCTTGATTTGCAATGTCAATTCCTTCGAGATCGTTAATTTGTTCTGGATTAGATGTTGTCCTTGGTTGTGGATTAAGAGGACTCGATAAGCTAGCAAGGTTGTCTAAGTCATCCTCTTAACCCACCTTTATGTAATCCTCAAAAGCATGAGGGTCATCACCATAGTTCCTCCAGTCAGGAACACGTATAGTGGAGGTTTCTACGATGAACACAAGCTTTGGGAATGATTTTCCTAATCGTTTCTCTTCCAAAACACTTCGAGCTAGGTAGAAACCATACTTTATGAATGCTGAGGTGAACTCGACCTTTTTTACATAGCACTCCTTAGAGAGTCTATACTTTTTCATAGCCTTTGAATGTATAGCGTTAATGTCAATTCTCTCAAGGCTTCACTTGGCTTCCTTAGCCCTCTTCTAGAGATCTTGCTAGCCAATGCAAACTTCCTTAAGCTTTCCAACCAATTGTGTGCATTTCTATACTAGGGAAGCTTGCTCACCCTCTAAGGTTGAGTTTATGGCTTAAAGGTCCTTTATAGTTTTATCTTACTTTTCTTCCTTGCATTTTAATTGTTTGAGCTCGCTCCTAAGTGCATGAAGCTCCTTCCTCATCTCATCAATCATCTTCTTGAGGTTATGGGCATGGGTCCTATGTTCCTCGAGGTCCTTGATCTTGTTCTCAAGATGGTAGCATTCATCCTACCAACACAGTCCCTTGCTGATCCATCTCTAGCAATCAACCTTAACTTGTACTAGCTAGGCTCACATGTAAGCGTTTCCCATGATTTGTCTTTGACTACCCTATTAAGTCTAAGATAAAAATGTATTAGCACTTAATGAAATGAAATTTAAACCCAATGTTATAAGTTTGATAACTTACCTCCACGAAATAGCTCTTGGCCAACTTAACATTCTCTGATGCTCTTTCGAGGAACTCCCGTTTGTCGCTTGGAAACATTGTGGAGTATATCATGTTAGTGTAGGTGCTCTAGACCCAATCAGATTGGGCATGTTATACACTGACAATTGTAATCATGTTTATTATTTGAATAAGTAGTTGTTCAAATTCACAAGAAGTCATTCTATTAGTTTCTTGTTATTATTGTAATAACTGGATGAAACTAGATAGAAGTCCATATGATGTATACTGTGATTAATCTATAAAGATGTGAGATGATGCATCACAGTTTCTAGACATCATTAAAAGTCCCAAGTCGTAGCAATGTCAAGAATGGACATTGACAATTGCGGTAAGACTTGTATGTACTATGTTTTTGCTATGTGATAGCAATGGAGGTCTCACACCCATAGGTATGGAGATGCCTAGACAAGTACATAGGTGACCAATGTTAGAGAACATGTCACTGGACATGACTCGCCATGAGAATCCATTTTAGTTATATGTTGATGGTATTCTCATACAAGATGGGTGTAACTAATCCTTGGACTTGAGGTTGTCACAGTTATCTCATAAGAAGACCGGTATGCTTTGACATCATTTCGATGGGCCTAGATAAAGGCTGCATGTGGGCGATTGTTGGGCATATCGTGAGGCTTATGGAGGTGTGTGTATAACCAAGATGGGACTCGTTTATCCCTTGATAGAGGATGATGTATCTAAGGCGCCTTCAGTGGATATTTACTTTAAATCCATGGCCATTGTGAAAGAGATCAATAAGGAGTTATAGATTCACTTTCTATTAAGTGAAGATATCCGAATGACCAAAGAAAAACTCATATGATCATAATCAAGCAACACATTGCTAGATTTGAGATCACATAATATACATTGACGAGAGGATCGTATTACACGGTAACCATGCTCGTGAAAGGTTATTTGCGGATTATGAATCCTTCTGAATAATTGGGTAGGCATGATGCCTTGCTAGAGGCCAATCTTGTCTTATGTGTTCATACCGACACATTGCCAACATATTCAGAAGCCTAATGAGTTATGGGCAATAAGCATGGTCCCTGGCTTAAACCAGGAGAGCGGACGTATGGTTAAGTGGGACACTTTGGCAAGAAGTTATGTCGTCGTAGGTTCTCACAGAAAAAGAACAAATAGACGTAATGACGTCGATATGATGAGGGATCGTCATAATGGAAAGTGTTTCCTAAAATGACAATTGATTAAATTATGAAGGAGTTCCTAATTTAATAATTTTCTATTTGTTAGAGTGATAAACAAGAAATAAAATATATTTGGGTTTAAGTTAATATTTGGACTAAATTGGATTTGGGCCAAATATTAAATTAAATATTATATTTGGACTAAATTAGATTTGGGCCAAATATTAAATATTATATTTGGGCTAAATTAGATTTGGACCAAATATTAAATAATAAATATTTGGGCTGGAATTAGATTTGGGCTAAATATTTTATAAATAGATTTAGGCCACTTAATTATATTTCTAGTTGGACTAGGAGAAGCCTGCTTAAGATTCTAGTTTAACTAGGATTAATGGGTTAGCCCAATCCATTAGGGTTTAAGAAACCCTAGGATGTTTTCTCTATAAATATCCCTTTATGGGTTGCCCAAATTTAATGGTTCATTGTGTAGTTTTTCAAGAGTTGAAAAACGAATGCCATTCACTCTTCCCGTTTCTTTTTGGCATTGATTTGAAATGTGGGAGTTCTTTTTCGTCCATACACAAGCCACAAAAAGGAGAAGGAGCTAGCACTCCTATTCCACTCTCTTTGTCAATGGACGCGTGCTGCGCATCACAAGTTAGAGGATGGACGCTTGGACAGCTTGAATCAACGAACGACTTGAAAATCTAAAGGTTAGATTTATTTTATTTGTATGTGAATGATTTAATTTCGATGTTGATCTAATCGTCGGGATCGGGGTAAGGTTCAAAATTTTTGAACTACGCTACTTGTCCCATAGCGATATTGCTTTACTTTCATATCAGTCTTGCGCCAACTCTAGGCTCATATTTTGAATCTGTGTCAAATAGGCCTAGACGAATGCGAACTTCCTTTCTGTTGAGTCGACGATGTGGAAGTTAGATAATTCCTTCATGGATAGCCTTAATTCTATGAGTACTAGTAGCTGGATCTTGGACTCCAATTCTATAATCTTCCTAAGGAGTCATTTCGTTAGCTAAGGTTGCAAGAAGTGGCTCATAGCTATGTGTTGGTGCTGATATTTCTCTAGTTGAGCTTGATTCGATAGCGAGCTAGCTTCCTTAGCTTCTGCCTTAACCATCGTTTTGGCTTAGGCAACGGTGAGTTTCACTTGTGTAGCTGGGTTAATTGGAGAGGGAAGAACAAGCAAGCTTCTTGATTCGTATCCCTGATCAGATGCCTACAGTGATTATTTGATTGGTGAAGGGATGACTAGTGATTGATCAAGTATGTTGTCTAATCTTGGTTTAGCATACGGTATGACTTCTCCTTCACTTGTACCACCCTCAACTCAAGCCCTTTTATTCCTTTGAACTGGGGATGTTTTGTCTTCTCCCTGAGTTTCTTCCACACCTAAGACCAATTTGAGTTGCTCCTGCTGCTATTGTTGCTATTGATGTTGTTGCAATCAACGCTCCCTCTCCTCACCCTCACATCCCTAACAGGCCATCTTTGCCTCCTTGGCCACTTGTGCCTTAGCAATTAGAAAGAACAAAGAAATAGGGAAAAGGTGGGCACCCTTAGGGTCCATCTTCCCTTCACACTCCAAGTCCTTTTCCTCCATGTTCTCAATGCCTTCCTTGCCCTTAGTACCTACTTCATTTTCCTCATCCTTTCTTTTCTTTCCTTCTCATTCCAGCAGGAGAACAGGGCCTCGAGGTTCTACAAGATGTGAGGGACCAACTGCATCCTCCACTACCTCTCTCACTTTTGTCGTGTGCCAAAATCTTGGTGCAGTATAAGTCATGGGTGGCCTCACCACCAACCATCTGATCTCGAATTTGTTTACCTTCCTTGGGCTATTGAGGAACAGATAATTAGATACCCTCTGGAGCATTACAAATTCTTCTTGTCCCCTCATAGTTCTTGGGAGAAAGAAATCATAAAACAATTCTATGCTAGGGGTCACTCCATACACAAAACGAAAAACCCTACTAGTACATCCCACGCATTGGGATGTAGCTGCGCTAGTATCAACTTATTCTCCATTAGGTACTTGTGCTCTAATGCTAGATTTAGATGGCGTCTAGCGTGTTTGTAAAATAATACATATGATGTATCTTTGTATATCTTTCTAAAACAATAAGTTTTTCATCATTCATTACTCTCCACTTTTGTTATATGAATGAGTCCCTGAATTTCCTATTTGAGAGTCATATTCTTAATTTGTTAAGAATATGCGATATAACTGTCGAGTAACGGGATTTCTTAAACATTCCTAATCATTAGATATATCGGATGAGGGCTTTGATTATCGATTCTAGATTGGCACGAGATTTACTACCATGATTAGTGAGTTACTAATGGTTAAGGGTGGTGAATTGCATACCATATAACATGGTGATGTTTCTAGTAAACTCATGGGTGGTTATTGAAGAACAATGCACTAAATGTGACACTGACGACTGATCACATGGCATTGTAGATAATGATCTTGTCCTCGAGTTCCGATTGTGTAACAGATCTTTAGACTTGAACTGACATGGTTGTCTTGTGTATTGGTGTGCGAGATTTTCTAATGCACTAAACCATCCAATTGTGAGGTGGGGAAGTTCATATATATGGTTTCGTATTGTTGGTGCATGAAGGCAGATGTTTAGGGATAGGATCGTCACCCTCACTTCGGTGAGATGAACATCCTATGTGGTCTACTATTAGTGTGACGGGAAAGTCCTTGGCTAAGGCAACATAATTAATCAAGAAAGTGTTTCATGAGATGTCATCCAATCACACTGATGAGATCTAACATATAGTTACTAAGTTGTGATTTTATCGTACCATGACTCTTGCTGGGTTAGGGCATTAAGTGACGGAAGGATTGTGTTACACAGTAATCATGAACTGTAATAGGCTCAATTGAAGTTTGACTTCATTGCCTTGTATATTGTTTTGGTCCGTTACTACGCGCTTCCTAGGACCTTTTAGAACTTCACCAGAACATAGAAAGATTCTTGTGACGGGTTGAGGTAATTCGATTGGTGACAAAAGGGTTTTAGCATTATCCGATTTCTCTTAGGTAGTGAACCTAGAATGTCACACACCATATAATGCGACATCTGGTATCAACACTATGCACCTATTATGTCTCGAACATCATTAATAGTTAATGATGGTTTTTGGATATGTTATTAAGTGTTAATGATGTGGCTCGTTAAAAGTTAATCAATCGGTTGTGTTTTTCTCAGGAACTGCATGCAAAGTCGATTGTTTCATGTTCAGACAGTCGAATGACTCGATAGTCGACTCCCTAAGGCTTTCAATTGACTACCTGGCCACCTTAGCCTGAGATAGTGGCATCCACATGTCACTTGGATGGAAGTGAAGGGTGGTTGAATTTTGGAAGCTTCTTTGGCTTCCAAAGGCAGAGAATTATAGGAGAGGAATTACAAAGAGTTTGGTTTGACTTGCTACTCTGTCTTCTTCAGCTCCTGCTTTTGTTAATTTACGTACTGCGTAATCATCACATAGGAAATTTTGGATTGTCTAGGGAGATAGACAGGTGCAGCTAAATCAACATCCTTAGGTTAGCATGGGACGGGGACTACAATGTGGTACTAGATAGCTTGCTAGGTGTGGACAAACTAGGCCCTCCACGTGGTGAGGAGGATTTGGTGTCAGTGTAGAAACAGTTTCTACAACCACGTGACATCGGGCTACAAGTATATTATTTACTGTATTTCATATAATGAAATATCGTGTTACTTAAATACCTAAGCTCCGTATGGTATGTGTATTTATGATTTCTATTGTGCATGTTTGATGTGCAAAAATTTTAAATTTTTCCTACACTGCCATACGCAAATTCCAATAGTGGTATCAGAACCTTAGCTTTGTATTTAATGGATGTACGAGGATGTATGTGTCAAGTTTTACGATATTTCAAGCGTTTGGTTGTTGTAGGTAATAAATTTAGACTGTGCATACACGAGAGTTTACTAGCTCTTGTATCCAATCGACTACCTTCATAGTGCAGTCGAATGCCTTTGTCAGTTCTACCATTATTGCATGCTTTTACATGCCTAATGTTGTTGGTTGTGTGGTGTTCACATTGGACAACAACATATGGATGTTAAGTGTGTGGTGATGAATACCTGTATGTGAATTCTTAACATATGCATGGATGCTTTCAAAATTGTTTTAGTGGAAGCAAAATAATTTGTTTTAAACATTGAGGATGAACATAGGGTTGAATGTGAATTGATGAATGTTACAAGGGCTTCGTATTAATTTGATTAATATGTAATAATTTTTCCATTCGGTATGTAAGGAGACATAAGTCTCAGTAACTTCTTTAAGTCCTCATTTAAAAATGTTGTAAAAGAAGACCGATATCAAGTGTTGATGGGAAAGACATCAAGTGTTGATGGATTCTCAAGAGGTGAAGTAGTAAAGCCAAGAGGAAGTCATATCTTGTGTGATGTGATAGTGACATGTCTTAAACCTTTGAGGCTCAGATTTAATCTATGCTCAACCCCATTATCATTCTATATATTATGTTTATACATGCTTATTCATTTTGTCTTACATGTGTTGTTCGATGGAATGAATGAATGTGTTGATGAGACAACATGTTTTAAGAGGCCCCGAAAATCTTTCCATGTGCAAATTAGATTTAAGCGGTGAATCCAATTCATCATGGCTTTCCACCATCGTAAGGGTTCATCAATCTGATTGGGTGTGTCCAATAACTAAAATGTAAGGGTCCATTTCATGAAAGATTGTTTGATTCTTATCACTTGAGGGAGGGTGATGTTCAAACCATTGCACTTAGCATAGACAGTGGGTGGGATTTAACTAGTCCATTAGGCCAAAAACTAAAATGTGAAGTTTATGGTGAGTTAGAAGCCAAAGATCGAGCTCCACATGTGATGTGTGATGGAATTCACGTATGGTGGTGCAGGTGAAATTAAAATTTTTCTATGTGCATAAGACATACACAACGGAAGCTATAAATACACTGACCATACACAACTTGGAGATTTAAGCAATATGTTATTTCATCACATGAAATAAAATAAATGATATACCTAAAGCCCGATGTCAAGATGAGTACATAAACTATTTTTGTACTGAGATCGTATCCTCCTCACTGTATGGAGAGCCTAGTCTGTCCACACCTAACGTGCAATCCAACACTACTTTGTGCACCTCTTTCAATGCTAGCCTAAGGATTATGAATCATCGACACCCATGTGTCTTTCCATGCATGACACTTATGCTCAATTAATTTATTGAAGCAAAATTAAAAGAAGACATAAAAACAAATATAGCAGCAGAGCCAAGTAGAAGCCTTTGTAAATTTCTTCTTCTTCTCCAATTTTATTGCCCAATCACCCCACCTCAGCCCCTCCAATTGCTTTCCACGTAGATCGCATTCAAATTGGCTGGGTGTAGTGTAGGAGTTAACTGACAACCTCAAGGAGTCAACTACTACAACAATCGACTCTCAAAACGGGGCAGTCGACTCTACAACCTGTTTCAAGAAGAAATTGTTGCTCGATCCACTAACAATTAGTAAACTAGAACCCAGTCCATCAACTTTTAACAAATTAGTGTCATTAACACTTAATGACATATCCAAGACACAATAGGTTTATAGTGTCGATACCAGGTGCAACACTATATGGTGTGTGACTTTCTAGGTTCACTGTCCTCTAACAAACAAATAGCACCAAAACTCGTTTAGCATCAGCCAATACTCCTTGACCTATTATCAGAATCTCTCTATATTTTGGTGATAATTTGAGAGGTCCTAGGAAGCGCTTGGTAGCAGTTTAGGACAATATAGATGATAATGAAGTCCAATTTCAAATGAGCTTATTACAGTTGACGATTACCGTGTGATATAATCCTTCCGTCACCTAACATCTCGACTAAGCGAGAGTCATGGCATGATAAATTCACAAACCCAGTAATGATGTGTCCGATCTTATCAGCATGATTAGATGACACCTTAGGAAACACCTTTTTTGATAATCAATCTGCCCTAGCTAGGGACTGTTTTATCACACTAATAGTAGACCACATAGAATGTTCGCCTCATTAATGACAATGAGGGTGACAGATCCTATACCTGAACACCTATCTCTATATACCAGTAATACGAAACCACATCGATAAACATCCCCACCTCGTAATTGGATGGTTCGGTCTATTAGCAAATCCCACACACTAATACATAAGACAACCGTGTCAGTTCAACTCTAAGGATCAACTACACTATTGCAACTAGACGACATGAACATTATCCACAATACCATGTGACCAGTCATCAGTGTCACATTCAATGTGTTATTCTCCAACAACCACCCATGAGTTTACTAGAGACATCCCCATGTCATATGGTATGTGACTCACTACCCTTAACCATCAGTAACTCATACTGATCAAGATAGTAAACTATGTGCTAATTCATACTCGACTAATTAGAGTCCCCATCCGATTAATCTAAGGACCATGAATCATTTAAGAAATCCTGTTACTAGAGAATCTTGTTACATAGTCTTAACACTTTAAGAATTATACTCTCAAATAGGAGATCTAGGGACTCATTCATGTATCAAACTGGAGAGTTTATGAATGAGGATAAACTTGTCATTTATAGATATATACAAAGATACATTAAATGTATTTATTACAAGCCCACTAGACGTCATTTAAATATAGCATTAAGGCATATATCACTAACAATCTCCCACTTGCATTAATGCTAATTTACAACCAATATACAACTAGTGCTTCACCATTGACAAGTATCGGATACCTATCTTCTCAAGATGTTGATCTAGTTGTGACTGAATCATAGCTTTGGTGAGTGAGTTAGCTACATTATCAACTAAATCTACTTTCTACAACTGCACATCTCCACGTGTGACGATCTCTCAAATAAGATGAAATTGACGCTCAATGTGTTTGGGTTTCTGATGAGACCTGCGTTTCTTTACCTGTACAATAACCCTATTATTGTCACAATGTAAAAGTACTGGTGATATAATGGATGGAACCACACCAACTTCGGAAACAAATTTTCAAATCCAAATAGCTTTCTTAACAGCATCACATGCCGCCACATATTCGACTTTAGTGGTTAAATATGCTGTGATTTCCTTCTTGGAACTCTTCTAGCTCACAACACCACAATTCAAGAGAAACACAAAACCAAAAGGTGATTAATGATCATTAACATCTGACTAAGAATTTAAATCTATGTACCCATCAATATGGATATCATCGTCTCCATAAACCAAGAGCATATTATGTTTCACTGCAATCCATTGACTCTCACTGGGATTGGACTAACAATGCTAACTGTGAATGTAATATTTGTTCTTGTACATATCATTGTATACATAAGGCTCTCAACTATCGAAGCATAAGGTACCTTACTCATACGACCTCTCTCTTCAAAAGTGGTTGGGGATATACCTTTAGAGATGAATTCCAGGTCTAACAGAAAGCTAACCTTTCTTGAAATTCAGCATGCTAAACCTCTTTAGTATCTTCTCTATGTACAAGCTCTGGGAAAGACCTATCAATCTTCTAACTCTATCCTTATAAAGTTGTATCCCTAAAATATAAGTAGCATCTCCCAAATGCTTCATGGAGAACACTTTAGACAACTAGGCATTAATTGATAACATCATGTCCACACTATTACCCATAATAAGAATATCATCCACATATAAGACTAGGAACACAAGATTGCTCTCACTAGTCTTCTTATATACACATGATTCATCCAGATTTCTCATGTAACCAAACTCTTTGATCTCATGATAAAAAAAAATGTTCTAGCTCCTTGAAGCTTGCTTTAGACCATAAATTGATCTTTTCAGCAAACATACCTAATGTGGTTCAATGGACTCAGAACCATGCGGCTGTTCCATATAGATTTTTCCTTAAGAAACCTATTAAGGGACGTTGTCTTGAAGTCTATATGCCAGACCTTATAGTCATAGTATGCAATAATAGCTAACATCATTCTGATAGACTTAAGCATCGACTGGAAAAAAATTCTTGTCATTGTGAATACCTTGACTCTAACGATATCCTTTATCTACCAATCGAGCTTTATAGGTTGAAACCTATCCTTCAACACTAATCTTTCTCTTACAGATCCATTTGCACCCGATTGAAACAATTTCCTCAAGTAGATCTAAATCTAGGAAAAAGAAAATAGATGTTCTTGGGGCGAGGAGTGATGCGAATCAGGTTGCTAAAGTCTCACAAGATCCATTAAGCATCCATGGAGGTCCAATGACTAGGTCAAGAACCAAGAAATTAAAGGAAGCATTAAATGGGCTAATTGAACACACCTCAAATTTAGACTTTGTTTAATACTACAATTTGCCTGAATTGAGTATTCAAGAGGGTCCATGCTTTTTCAATGTTATCCAAGCTTCTTAATGTAATTTGGAGAGATTTTATGAAAAAACAAACAAGACAATATCAATTTGCCACAATTTGTGGCTAATTGATTGATTGCCACAATTGGTGGCTAATTGATTGATTGTCTAAATTAGTGGATGATTCATTGATTGCCACAATTGGTGGATGATTGATTGATTACCACAATTGGTATTTAATTAATTGATTGCCCAAATTGGTGGATGATTGATTGATTGGGAGAATGTTTGACCACTTTCTTTATCTTGTGTGTTTTTTTTCTAATTTGTTTGTGGCTATATAAGCCAATGTAACCCTATGGGGAATGCACTTTTTTTATCAATACTAATAGTGATAGTTTTCTCTTTGGTTCTTCAACGAACTATTCCAAACTTATCAAGATTTCATCTTGTGGCATTCATTCTTAACTTATCACTCACAATCCTTCTCTTTTATCTTGAGTGTGGCGTCTATCCAACCTTCTTATACCTTTGGTTCTTATCTCTTTATAAATAACGGGTTAAGGTTCTTTTGTTTTGCTTATTACAATTTGTTTTAGAATGATCCTTGACAAGGGAACCATTTTGAGCATCGAGTCTCACCTTCCTTCATGGGGTTCGCGTCATTTCATATCAGAGCTTTGGCTCTAAATGAGGTTTGATTTATCCTTATTTGCTTTCATTGTTTATCATTTCTTTTTATTCCAGCACCTTTGTTTATTATTATTTTTTCTTTTGTCTCTTCAACTCTACCTATTTCTTTAGCTTGATCTATTCAAATTCTGTTATTTGCCATTATACACACACAAAAAAAAAAAAAAAAAGAACAGAAAAGTAGGAAATTCAAAAAAAAAAAAAAAAGAAAGAAGAAAAGAGTGGTATGGAAAATTCATAAATCAACTAAATCTAAACTAGTTGAAGTGTTGGTTGCTATCCATATTTTGATTTCATAAAGTGTGTTTTTTGCCTATTTTATGCAATTCATCCCCAAAAAAAAAAGAAAAAAAGGAAAAGAAAACAACAATCCTATTCTTTATTATTCCTTGTTCTTGCTGCTTCATAAATTATTCCTACTCTTTATCCTTTGTAGATTGACTCATTCTCATTCTTAGTCATCTAATTGGTTGAGTTTGGATTGATTACAAGGAAATTTTTGATTGAGTTCATTTGAATTCAGTAAAGAACTAAAAGAGGAGACTAAAGAGTGGAAAAAGGCAAGAGAGTGTGAGTTCATAAGAGGGTAAAAGACTGTGAGAATACATGAGTGTAGGTGTTGTCAATCTTGAGGGGAAACACGTGAGAGAGTGTGTGTAAGGTTTCCTAACTTTTTTTTTTTTTGCAAGGTATTAAACATGTCTCGAGAAAACAAAGCTTAAGAAAAGAAAGATTTCAAACTCTTCTTTCAATCCTTGGAGCAAAAATTTGCACAAATGGAGATGAGCTTTGATGAGGTAAATGAAAGAATAGATAGATTTTAATCTAGTTCACAAAGGGGGCAGCCACATAGAGCTCCTACTGTGCAACGAAGAGAGAGGCATCTACTTAGGTATGATCATGAAGATGACTATGGGGATGACCAAGATAATGATGATCGTGCTTCTATTATTGGTATAAGTTGATTTAGGCATGGGGATAGAGATAGAGGAGTTAGACATGAAGATATGATTGATAAAAACTTGGACAACGTTAAGATGCAGATTCCATCTTTCCAAGGAAAAAACGATCTTGAAGCTTATTTGGAGTGGGAGACAAAAATGGAAATGGTGTTTGATTGCCACAACTACTCCGAATTAGAAAAGGTAAAATTGGCCGCCATAGAATTTATTGATTATGCTATTGTTTGGTGGGATCAACTTATTTTGAACAGGAGATGGAATCATGAAATGCTTGTTGAGACATGGGGAGAGATGAAGGCTATTATGAGGAAGCGATTCATTCCAAGTCACTACTATAAGGACTTGTTTTAGAAGTTGCAACGCCTTACTCAAGGTTCCAAAAGTGTTGAGGAATACTACAAAGAGATGGAAATGGCCATGATTAGAGGCAATGTGGAGGAGGATCGAGAAACTACCATGGCAAGGTTCCTAGGTAGACTGAATCGTGATATTGCAGATGTGGTAGAGTTACAACATTATGTTGAGTTGGATGACATGGTCCGCTTGGCCATTAAAGTGGAGTAACAATTGAAGAGAAAGGGGTCCATACGAATTGGGCAGAATTCAGGCTCTTCTTTAACATGGAAATCAAATTGGAGCAGAAAGGATGATAGCCTAATTTCAAGCCTAAAGTCGAAACCTCAAAAAATAGAAAAGATGGAGGAGCACCAAACAAGGTAAAATCTAAAACTCCACCTCCTAGAATAGAGATATCAAATGCTTTAAGTGTTTGGGGACATGCCACATTACATCTCAATGCCCAAACAAAACAGTGATGATATTGAAAGATGATGGTGATATTGAAACCAAAGATGAATATGATAATTAATCCATGCCACCTTTGGAGGATGAGAGTGGTGTTGAGTACCCGGTTGATGGGAAGCTCTTGGTGGCAAGGAGAGCTCTTAGTGTGCAAGTCAAAGTGGATGAGAAGGTACAACATGAGAACATTTTTCATACTAGATGTCATGTTAATGATAAGGTATGTAGCATGATTATTGACCGGGGGGGGGGGGAGTTGTATTAATGTGGCTAGCACAAGCTTAGTTGAAAAACTAAATTTAACAACTTTGAAGCATCCTAGACCATACAAGCCGCAATGGTTGAATGATTGTGGAGAAGTTAAAGTAAATAAGCAAGTGCTTGTTTCATTCTCAATTGGGAAGTATACAGATGAGGTTTTGTGTGATGTGGTGCTAATGCATGCGGGCCATATTCTTTTGGGGCGACCATGGCAGTTTGATAGTGAAAGTGAAGCAAGATTGCTATGGGGCAAGTAGCATAGTTCAAAATTTTTTAACCTTACCTTGATCCCAGCGATTAGATCAACGTCGAAATCAAATCATTCACATACAAAATAAAATAAATCTAACCTTTAGATTTTCGAGTCATTTGCGGATCCGAGCCGTCTAAGCGTACGGCCTCTAACTCATGATACGTGACACACGTCCGTTGGCGAGGAGAGCGGAATAGGAGTGCTAGCTCCTTCTCCTTTTCGCAGCTTGTGTATGGACGGAAAGAACCTCACGTTTCAAATCAATGCGAAATCAAAACAGGAGAGAATGTATAGCAATTTTTCATCTCTTGAAAAACTACATAACCATTAGTCATTTTTGGGCAACCCATAAAGGAATATTTATAGAGAACCTCTAGGGTTTCTTAAACCCTAATGGATTGGGCCGACCCATTTTGAAAGTAAAGCAAGATCGCTATGGGGCAAACAGCGTAGTTCAAAATTTTTTAACTTACCCCGATCTCGACGATTGGATCAACGTCGAAATTAAATCATTCACAGACAAATAAATAAATCTAACCTTTAGATTATCTAGTCGTTCGCGGATTCGAGCCGTTCAAGCGTCCGGCCTCTAGCTCGTGATACGCGACACGCATCCGTTGGCAAGGAGAGCGGAATAGGAGTGCTAGCTCCTTCTCCTTTGCACAGCTTGTGTATGGACGGAAAAAGAACGCCCTCATTTCGTATTGATGCCAAAAGAAACGGGGAAGAGTGAACGGCAATACGTTTTTCAACTCTTGAAAAATGACACCAAAAAACCCCTACGATTTTGGGCAACCCATAAAGGAATATTTATAGTAAAATATCCTAGGGTTTCTAAAACCCTAATGGATTGGGCTAGCCCATTAATTCTAATTTAATTAGAATCTTAAATGGGCTTATCTAGTCCAACTAGAAATATAATTAAATGGTTCAAATCCTTTTGTAGGTTTAAATAAAATATTTTGGCCCAAATCTAATTCAAGTCCAAATATAATATTTAATATTTAGTCCAAATCTAATTTGGTCCAAATATAATATTTATTTTAATATTTGGCCCAAATCCAATTTTGTCCAAATATATATTTATTTTAATATTTGGCCCTATCCAATTTGTCAAATATTATTTTAAACCAAATATATTTTATTTCCTATTTGTCACTCCAACAAATAGAAAATTATTAAATTAGAAACTCCTTCCTAATTTAATTAATTGGCATTTTAGGAAACTCTTTCATTATGACGATCCACGTCATATCGACGTCATTACGTCTAATTGTTCTTTTTCC